>NC_070584.1:34669076-34712048 GCF_027409825.1 Scomber japonicus
GTTCCTTCCTACCTTCCTTCCTGCCTTCCTTCCTTCCTTCTGTCTGTCCTTCCTACCTTTCCTCCTCCTTCCTTTTGCCTGTCTTCCATTCCTTCCCTTCTTATTTCCTTCCTTCTCTCCCTCCATCTTTTTAATGATCCGGCCCACATGAGATCAAATTGGTCTGTATATGGCCCTCGAATGAAGTGAGTAATGTGTTAAATTATCTATAACATATATTTCTTCTCCGTCAGTTAGTTGAAACTTAACTATAAAGCTCCATAAAGCACTCTCAGCTCTCTCATAGTGTCATTTTTCAGAATAAAAGCACAGTACTCTACCTGCTCAACACTGAATCTGACCAGCTGCTGCGTTAAGTTTCAACAGCATTTGCAAAAAAATTGAAATAACTGATCATGATTTTCTTAAAATATCCTAACTTCCTGTATCTGTATACGGCCCACAGCAACTATAATCTATATTTTCTATCCTTAGCTTTGGCTTTATAGAGCTTTATAGAGAGTTTCAGCTCATTGTTAAGCTGCTACTTTACTCTCAGCTCTCAAAGAACATTTCTGATGGTTTAACCCTCTGAATCCCACATCCCACTAGCAGGATCAAAGTACCACTTATGTTTAAATGACTGGCGTTTACAAACCATTTGTCCAATCCAAAAACTGAAAAAACTGGCGTAATCGACAGATTCTCAAGTTTCCGACGGTACCTGAATGAACCGTGAGTAAAAATGTGACGACCAGACCTTCCTTCCTTCCTTCCATCTGTCCTTCCGCCATCCCTCCTCGTCTCTTTCTTTCCTTCCTTCCTTCCTCTATCCCCCTTTCTTCCTTCCTTCTGTGCTTCCTTCCTTTCTACTTCCTTTCCTTCTTTCCTTCCTCTTTTCCTTCCTTCCTTCCTGCTTTCCTGTCCTCCTTTCCTTCTTCTTTTCCTTTCTCCCTCCTTCTCTCTTCCTTTCCTTCTTTCCTCCCCCCTACCTTCCTTCCTCCTTTCTTCCTTCTTATATCTTTCTTTCCTCCCCTCTACCTTCCACCCTTCCTTCTTGCCTTCCTCTTTTCCTTTCTCCCTCCTTCTCTTATTTTTTCCTTCTTTCCTCTGTCCTTCCTTCCTTCCTTCCTTCCTTCCTCCCTCCTTTTCTTTGTTCCTTCTTCGTTCCTTCATTCCTTCCTCCCTCCTTTTCTTCGGTCCTTGTTCCTTCCTCCCTTCCTGCTTTCCTGTCCTTCTTTCCTTCTTCTTTTCCTTTCTCCCTCCTTCTCTCTTCCTTTCCTTCTTTCCTCCTTCCTCCCTCCCTCCCTCCCTCCTTCCTTCCTTCTTATCTCTTTCTTTCCTCCCCTCTACCTCCCTTCCTTCTTTCCTTCCTTCTTGCCTTCCTCTTTTCATTTCTCCCTCCTTCTCTCATTCTTTCCTTCTTTCCTCTGGCCTTCCTTCCTTCCTCCCTCCTTTTCTTCCTTCCTTCCTTCCTCCCTCCTTTTCTTCGTTCCTTCTGCGTTTTATCACTTTCATGCTCTAACAGAGGAAGCTGCTGTCTGCTGAGAAGGATTCTGACTCTGCTGTAAATCTCACATCGAGAGTTTTGGCGTGTGGTTTGGTGTCAGCAGGTCTCACAGGCCTGCAGCCACACCCCCCCCCCCCCCAAAAAAAAAAACACTTTAATATCATGTGTGTCTGGTTGCGTGCCCAGGTTAGGCTGCCATGTGTCTTCTCTGTGTGTGTGTTTGTGATATAAAAGCATATAAAAACTGCCGGGGGGGGGGGGGACGGGTGGGGGGGGGGGGCTTCCTGTTAACTCGCTATCTCCTACTAATGTCCCCCCGATCATGTATTAATCAGATCCATGAGAGTCCAGCATTGTTAACGAGCTGATTTCAGTGTGTGTGTGTGTGTGTGTGCGTGTGTGTGTGTGGTGGGTTGATGATGTGAGAGGAAAAAGGTCAGAGGTCACTCATCAGTCAGAGGAGGAAAGAGGAAGGAGGAATGAGCGGCCGGGTGTCCTCGCGGCAGTGAACGCACCGTCGAGCCGTTTCCTCATTTCATGTGGAAAAACCAACTAATTACGTGGAAATATGATAATGTATAATGCTGGGGGTGCCGCCCCCATAGCTCCACTTATTACCCAGACTCCCCTGCTGCTGCTGCCCCAATCCCCCCCCCTGCCCCCCCCCTCCCTCCCTCCTTCACTCCTGGTATTTCTCCCAGGGAGTCTCGCCCTTTCACGACTGGAGAAACATTAGCGGCCAGTCCAGCTCGCTTTGCATCAAAACAACGCCTCATTTGCATAATCTGAGGATGAGCTCCTCCTTCCTCATCGCTGCCAGGGAAGGTCAGACTCCCCCAAACGTCCCCCCCTCCTCTTCCTCAGGAGGTGATACCCCCCCCCCCCCCCCCCCCCCGCCTTTCTCCTCACAATAGCCCACCTCCCTCTTCTCCCCTCTCCTCTTCTTCTTCTTCTTCTGGTCTTATCCAGCCTCACCTGATACTGCCGGCGAGGTTTCAGGCTGCTGTGTGTGTTTGTGATCCATTTCTCCTCATTGACCCCCCCCCCCCCCCCCCCCAATCCACCGCTGACATCACTCCATCCTGTCAGGGAGGAGGAGGAGGAGGAGGAGGAGGAGGAGGCCAGTCAGTCAGTGATTCTGACGTATTGAAGCTGACAGGTTCCCAGTGTGACTGTGAACCTCCACTGGTCACCAGTATGACTCTTTAATGGGACTAATGGGCCTTAGAGAAGATCAAGCTCCATGACAACAGACAGACACTTCATCAGTATGTGTCTCCCCACACACACACACACACACACACACACACACACACACACACACACACACTGATTAGGCTGCTGATTATAATGTGTTTGTGAAATGTCAGTAAACAGTGAAATGTGTCTGTTAGAATTAGAAGAGCTCACAGTGACGTCTTCAGATCTCCTTTTGTCTCCTCAACATGTTCAAAATCCAACATGTTCAGTTTATTATCACATGTGACACAGAAAAGTGTTTAATTATCACATTTAAGAAACTCTAACAGCTATATTTTTGGCATTTTTGCTTAAATAAAACAACTAAAATCATTATAAGATTATCAATCAGCCAATCATTACAGCTCTGAGTATGTGACGATATTTCAGTATAACACGTAAACAGTATTTCTGACACCTTCCTTACATTTTTGCACGTATTAAAACATTTCTGAACTTCACTTTTTGGCATTTACTGTCCCACATATTCACTGATACTGTCTCTATTAACTATCAGTTGATCGATTGGCTCTAGTTTCATTTCATATCAAACTCACTGATCTTGTTTGAACTTAAATACTAGGGCTGTCAGCGTCGTGATTAGATTAATGCAATCCATAACGCATTAATTTTTTAAAATCTCATTTTAATGTGTCAAGCCTTTTTGTCCCTTCTACTCCCCCGTAGACGGCTCCTCTAGCTGTAGCGCTATGCTTTGAAGTGGCCTCCTGCAGTAAACCTACCGCGGCCCAGTTTCCTTCTTCCTCTTGTCCTTCCTTCCGTCTGTCCTTCCTACCTTCCTTTCTCCCTTCCTCCTTGTCTTCTTTTCCTTCCTTCCGTCTGTCCTTCCTACCTTCCTTTCTCCCTTCCTCCTTGTCTTCTTTTCCTTCCTTCCTTCCGGTCTTCTCTTCTTTCTTATCCCTCTTTTCCTTCCTTCTGTCTGTCCTTCCTACCTTCCTTTCTCCCTCCCTCCTTGTCTTCTTTTCCTTCCTTCCTTCCTTCCTTCCGGTCTTCTCTTCCCTTCCTTCCTTCCCTCCGGTCTTCTCTTCTTTCTTATCCCTCTTTTCCTTCCTTCTGTCTGTCCTTCCTACCTTCCTTTCTCCCTCCCTCGTCTTCTCTTCCTTCCTTCCGTCCTTCCTTCCTTCCTTCCCTCCGGTCTTCTCTTCTTTCTTATCCCTCTTTTCCTTCCTTCTGTCTGTCCTTCCTACCTTCCTTTCTCCCTTCCTCCTTGTCTTCTTTTCCTTCCTTCCTTCCTTCCGGTCTTTCTCTTCCTTCCTTCCTTCCTTCCTTCCTTCCTTCCTTCCTTCCTTCCTTCCTTCCCCCCCGTAGACGGCTCCTCTAGCTGTAGCGCTATGCTTTGAAGTGGCCTCCTGCAGTAAACCTACCGCGCTGATGGAAAGTAAGAGAGCTACTGGACTTTTGAACGGCTTGTTTAACTTTAAAACACTTCCAGACGCTTCAGTTGACAAGTCAAAAGTAAAATGCAACCTGTGTCAAACGGAGTTTAACTACCACCGGAGTACGTGGAGTTTGAGTTAGCACCTCCACGCTAAACACCCAGGTGCAGCCAAGCGAGTTTCCACCAAACCAGACAGGTCTTTATTCAAAAGAAAGTGTTTGTACATTTACTGATTCACAGCAAGTTGCTTTATTTCTAAATACTCAAAATGTTCATATATCAGATGTTTTTTGCTGGTTCTGCATCTTTTTGATTTATTCTAACCAGGAAACTCATGTGTTTGCGATGTGAAAAGCAGCAGCAGCAATATTCATGTTTCACTCTGAATCTTTTAATAAAGACATCCTCCTCCTCTCCTCCTCCTCCTCTTCTCCTCTTCTCCTCCTCTTCTCACTCGACGCCGCCTGTGGACGCAGCGGCGGCTCTTTGTGGGCCGCTGCCACCGAGCTGAACGGCTGCCATGAAGCTGGCAGAGTCCCGCCGCTCTGATTCTCCTGCCAACATGGCGCCGGTGGAGAGGCTTCAGTCCACGGCTCCAAAACCTGAGCTGCTTTAATCTCTCACTTCATCCGTGGCTGTAAAAGACGCTCTGCTGAAAAAGCTTTTTGGACCGGAGGGGAAGTCGACTGCTTACCTGTTAGAATTACTCAACTCCAGGAAAGTGGGTTTCAAAGCGTGGGTTTCAAATTCCTTGAAAATAAAACCAAAATAAAACTAGTCAATTCCTTCAAAATAAAAACTAAACTAAAACTAGTCAATTCCTTCAAAATAAAAACTAAACTAAAACTGGTCAATTCCTTCAAAATAAAACCAAAATAAAACTAATCAATTCCTTCAAAATAAAACCAAACTAAAACTAGTCAATTCCTTCAAAATAAAACCAAACTAAAACTAGTCAATTCCTTCAAAATAAAACCAAACTAAAACTAGTCAATTCCTTCAAAATAAAACCAAACTAAAACTAGTCAATTCCTTCAAAATAAAACCAAACTAAAACTAGTCAATTCCTTCAAAATAAAACCAAACTAAAACTAGTCAATTCCTTCAAAATAAAACCAAACTAAAACTAGTCAATTCCTTCAAAATAAAACCAAACTAAAACTAGTCAATTCCTTCAAAATAAAACCAAACTAAAACTAGTCAATTCCTTCAAAATAAAACCAAACTGAAATAAAAGGGAGGGAGGGAGGAAGGTATGGGGAGGAAAGAAAGAGAGAAGGAGGGAGGGAGCAAGGGAGGAAAGGAAGGAAGGAAGGAAGGAAGGGAGGGAGGGAGGGAGGAAGGAGTCCCTTTTTTCCCGGCCAGCAGAGCTGTTAGAAAGCGAAGGGAAGGCCCACAATCATGTTTCCTCCAACACACAGATGAACCTCCTGCAGATTCAACACCCAAAAAAAAAAGAAAACCCCTCAGCGAGTTCAGAGCCAACAGCAGCAACTCAGCTCGGCTCGGCCCGTGGGCCAGAACCGGCCCACTTTCCTTCCTGTCTTTTTTCCTTCCTTCCTTCCGTCTGTCCTTCCTACCTTTCTTCCTTCTGTTCTTCCTTCCTTCTGTCCTTCCTTCCTTCGTTTCTTCCATCTGTCCTTCCTTCTGTCCTTGCCCACTTTCCTTCCTGTCTTTTTTCCTTCCTTCCTTCCTCCCTTCCTTCCTTCCTACTTTCCTTCCTGTCTTTTTTCCTTCCTTCCTTCTGTCTGTCCTACCTTCTTTCCTTTCTTCCTTCTGTCTGTCCTTCCTACCTTTCTTCCCTCCTTCCTTTTGTCTGTCTTTCCTTCCTTCCCTTCTTATTTCCTTCCTTCCCTTCTTATTTCCTTCCTTCCTTCCTTCAGAGCAGAAAACACAAAGAGAACAAACACATTCCTGATTGGCCGCAGCGCTTCCTTTTCCCGCCTCTGCCTCGGCTCAGCTCGGCTCGGCGGTTACAGCCTGTTCCAGGATTTAATTATGGGTCAGTGAGGAAGGGAAATTAATTTGAGGCGGTGGAGGAGTAGTCGTGGCGTCGGGCGGGGGGGGCTGACAGGGGCCCCGGGGGTCCTGAGGTGGGCGCCGGGCCAAACGCCGTGGCAAACTCTAAAGTCACCACGCAAAGGGTAGCAGTCAGAAGCGATCAGAGAGCGCCGGACGGTCGGCTGGAAGTCAGTCAGAGCCGCAGCGACGTTTCTGGCACTGAATCCTCCTCGATGAGTCGAGTTAAATCCAGTCTGACACACGAAGGAAGGAAGGAAGGAAGGAAGGAAGGAAGGAAGGAAGGAAGGAAGCTGCAGCCTCCCGATGAGTCGAGTTAAATCCAGTCTGACACACGAAGGAAGGAAGGAAGGAAGGAAGGAAGCTGCAGCCTCCCGATGAGTCGAGTTAAATCGAGTCTGACAGACGAGCTTCAACTTCTGCTGCTGCAACTTTCTGTGCAGCTGACCGCTCGCTGCCGAGGTCACCGCATCTTTGTTTTACTGTGTTTTTATGAGGAAATGTCTCCTAATTGCAGCCGTTAGAGCAGAGGGTGTCAAACATGCGGCCCGTGGGCCAGATACGGCCCGCCGAGGGGTGCGATCCGGCCCACTTTCCTTCCTTTCCTGTATTCTTTTCCTTCCTTCCATCTGTCCTTCCTTCCTTCCTTCCTTTTTTCCTTTCTTCATTCATTCGTTCCTTCCTTTCTTCCTTTTGTCCTTCCTTCCATCTGTCCTTCCTCCCTACCTTCCTTTTTTCCTCCCTACCTTCCGTTCCTTCCTTCCTTCATTCATTCGTTCCTTCCTTCTGTCCTTCCTTCCATCTGTCCTTCCTCCCTACCTTCCTTTTTTCCTTCACTCTGTCCTTCCTTACCTCTGTCCTTCCTCGCTTTCTTCCTTCTGTTCTTCCTTCCTTCCTCCCTCCCTTCCTTCTGTCTGTCCTTCACTGTCTGTCCTTCCTACCTTTCTTCCTCCTTCCTTTTGCCTGTCTTTCCTTCCTTCCCTTCTTATTTCCTTCCTTCCTTCCTTCCTTCTTTCCCTCCATCTTTTTAATGATCCGGCCCACATCAGATCAGATTGGACTGTATGTGGCCCTTAAATGAAAATGAGTTTGACTCCTCTGCATTAGAGGAACAATTTACAGAAAGAGAAATAAGGAGGTATGGAAGGAAATGAAAGACCAACCACAGAGAACAGAAAGAGTCTTTAATGTGAAGCTATTATCCAGGAAGGTGGAAATTATACTGTAGAAATTAAATATACAACATCAAACATCTAAACATCCTGTGCTGTGATGCTGGATTAATTCCTATGATTTTTGTTAATTGCCCTTTAATTAAGTCTAGTACTTTTTCTTGTTCTAAATAAAACTACAAATGATTTTATCTTAGTTTTAGTGTAGTTGATATATGAAATGATATATATTGATATATGATATAATACCAGCTCATAATATAAATATTTATTATAGTAATACTATTTATTAGGGGTGGGGGAAAAAATTGATGGTGATATTTTGCGTTATAGTAATAATAATAATATTATATTTATACATGGACGCCAATTATCGATCTTTTATTATAGAAATTACAATTTTTTTCCCTTTGCAGGTGAAAAAAGGTAATCAACGGCAAAATATTGCAATATATCGTATTGTGACACAAATAGGGATGTCAAACGATTAATTTTTTAATCACGATTAATCGCAGAGTTTCCATAGTTAATCGTGATCAATGGCGTTTTGAATTGCATGTTTAAAATCCTGTTATTTTCCAATTGAAGGCAGTTTTAAGCCCATAATGTAAAGCATTTCTTACCAGAGTGTCTTAACTGGGAATCAATCACGGCTCTGCTGCGACTCCCACACTCCAAAATGCTCCTTTGGTGGAGCTGAGGCTGGCTTGGCTGCACCTGGGTGTTTAGCGTGGAGGTGCTAACTCAAACTCCACGTACTCCGGTGGTAGTTAAACTCCGTTTGACACAGGTTGCATTTTACTTTTGACTTGTCAACTGAAGCGTCTGGAAGTGTTTTAAAGTTAAACAAGCCGTTCAAAAGTCCAGTAGCTCTCTTACTTTCCATCAGCGCGGTAGGTTTACTGCAGGAGGCCACTTCAAAGCATAGCGCTACAGCTAGAGGAGCCGTCTACGGGGGAGTAGAAGGGACAAAAAGGCTTGACACATTAAAATGCCATTTTAAAAAATGAACGCGTTATGGATTGCATTAATCTAATCACGATTAACGCGTTAACGCTGACAGCCCTAGACACAAGTATGGTGATAATATCGTATCGTAGAGCTGCTGGTGATTCCCAGCTCTACTATTTATTAATTATTTTTCTATATTTAATTGAAATGTTGGTGAGTGATGTTATGGTTTGACTTCCTTAGTGAGATTTTTAAAGTCAAATCATTTCTATTTTATTTCTGTAACAGTGCAACAGCTGAGGCAGCGTTCACAGTACGGCTCATTTTGTCTCATTCTTTGTCTTCAGGACCTTTTAATTCCACTTTCACTAAATAATAATATGTGTTTCTGTTGATCTCAGTCTGAGAGCTTATTAAGTTCTTCTTCTTTAGTCTTTGGTGCCATTTTCATGAATGGAGCTTCTCTACAACCTGCCAGATGCCTGCTGACCTTATATGGCATATTGAAGATGTACTTTATGCTAATTTAGTGCTCTGGTTCATTTAGAACAGGTGGGATTCATCATGTTTATGCAAGAAATTTAAGATAAGAATATGAAAATGTAACCCTAACCCTTGCATGAGGCCCAATGTCCCTCAACAAATACAGTCACCACAATATCAACAATAGATTAAAGGTGCAGTGTGTAGAATTTAGTGGTGTCTAGTGGAAAGGCCTTGGTAGAAATGTAATAGAGCATGGGTGTCAAACTCATTTTCATTCAAGGGCCACATACTGCCCAATTTAATCTCACGTGGGCCGGATCATTAAAAAGATGGAAGGAAGGCCGGAAGGAAGGAAGGAGTCAAGAAGGAAGGAAGGAAGGAAGGAAGGATGGAATGAAGGCAGGCAGGCAGGCAGGCAGGCAGGACAGATAGAAGGAAGAAAGGAAGGAAAAGAAGTAGGAGAAGGAAGAGTAGACAGGAATGAACGAAGGAAGGAAGGAAGAAAAAGAAGACAGAAAGGAAGGAAGGGAAGATGGAAGGAAAGAAGGAAGGAAGAAAAAGAAGACAGAAAGGAAGGAAGGAAAGTGGGCCGGATTGGACCCCTCGGCGGGCCCGATCTGGCCCACGGGCTGCATGTTTGACACCCCTGTAATAGAGGTTTTAATTAGTGTATAATCACCTTAATGTAAGAATCATGTTTCCTTACCTTAGAATGAGCTTTTATATCTACATGAGGAGCGGGTCCTGTTTCATGGAGCCCACCATGTTTCTACAGTAGCCCAGAATGGCCAAACCAAACACCGGATCTTAAGAGGGGTTTTATTTTTGCAATTTTTTTTGCAAGTTTCGCAGCCACCGTACACACAAGGAAGGAGAGGTGCAATCTGTCACCTCACCACTAGATGGCACTAAATCATACACACTAGTCCTTTGAATATACACATACCTCTATAGATATACCTAAAATGAATCAAGGTTCACAGTTAAATACAAATCCATATAATGAGTATATTTACTGATGTGATTGATTTTTGGATTATTCTGTATATTTGCGGTCTTTTTTTTTTTCATAGGAGCCACACAAGCAGGACGCAGTCACTGGAGAGCCAGTAAAAATAAAAAGTAAGTAAATCCCCATAATGAAGCTAATATATAATCTGATTTAAAACCTTTAATACTGGGACGAGCAGAATCAGGCTGCATTACTTTAACTTTCTTTATTTTAATGTTATATTTCTTGTTTGATGTTGCTGTACTTGTAAATGATGTGTATCATAAGCATGAGTTCATATTCTTATCAAACATTTTAAGGTTTCCACTTTAAAGCTTTGTTTATGTCAGGCCTGGACTGGGACAAAACTTCAGCCCTGGACTTTTTGGTCCAGACCGGCCCAAATACTGTGCCAACTGGCGACTTGAATAGGTTTGAATTAGTTTTAACTGTATAATGTGAAACTGAACGGGCAATAAACCATAAACTTTAAACACTGACTGAAAAAAATATGTAAAGCATCATAGACTACATATGTGTTATGTTGTTAGATCAATGTCCTTCATGAACACATTGGACTATCATAGGGGCATTGGGCCTCTGTAGCCTACCATAGGGGCATTGGGCCTCTGTAGCCTATCATAGGGGCATTGGGTCTCTGTAGCCTATCATAGGGGCATTGGGTCTCTGTAGCCTATCATAGGGCCATTGGGCCTCTGTAGCCTATCATAGGGGCATTGGACCTCTGTAGCCTATCATAGGGCCACTGGGCCTCTGTAGCCTATCATAGGGGCATTGGGCCTCTGTAGCCTATCATAGGGGCATTGGACCTCTGTAGCCTATCATAGGGCCATTGGGCCTCTGTAGCCTATCATAGGGCCATTGGGTCTCTGTAGCCTATCATAGGGCCATTGGGTCTCTGTAGCCTATCATAGGGCCATTGGGTCTCTGTAGCCTATCATAGGGCCATTGGGCCTCTGTAGCCTATCATAGGGGCATTGGGCCTCTGTAGGCTATCATAGGGCCATTGGGCCTCTGTAGCCTATCATAGGGCCATTGGGCCTCTGTAGCCTATCATAGGGCCATTGGACCTCTGTAGCCTATCATAGGGCCATTGGGCCAGGTATTCTTTAGACAGACGAGCCAATGGGCCTCTGCTGTGTCTGCAGGCTGCAGCGGAGCTCTGTGGGCCGGTGCAGGTCTCTGCTCTGGGCCGGGAGAGTTACCATGGCAAGGTGCAGCAAAAACTAAATGAACAGAAAAAATAAAAAACGGGCAGTCATCGGCCCATTATTGATCGGCCCAATGGCCAGTCCACCTCTGGTTTATGTGATGTATAGTTTTTCATGTCTAGTTGATATTTTATTGTTTTACCTGTTTTTGCTTCTTCTATGGTCTTTATATTTATCTTCTGGAGTTCATGAAGAGTTCAGCTGAGGTCAGAGACAGACGGAGACACTTTGGATCGAAGCAGAAAACACAAAGAGAACAAACAGTCGAGTTAAAACACATTCCTGATTGGCCGCAGCACTGACGACCTCTGACCTCGTACAATCAGCTCGAAGACTTTTCATCTCTGTCGTTTTTACTCTTCAGGAGAGAGAGAGAGAGAGAGAGAGAGAGAGAGAGAGACAGAGACAGAGACAGCTACTTAGAGAGAGAGAGAGAGAGATAGAAGTTGGACGTAGCTGCCACTCTGTTTTCTCCCCGTTTCCAAACACAACTTTGATTACTGTGGTCTTTACCGTTACCATGACGACGAGGATTGTTATAGCTTTAACCCCCACACCATGACCACAACCCTCCCCTAACCCTAACTAGACCTCAACCACGTCATAAATCTTCATTATTCACGATAGAGGTAGAGGCACATACAATCACCCTGTGTGGTCTTCTTCTTTTTCTTTTTTCATTTTATAGACTTCCTACCTTCCTTCCTTCCTTCCTTCCTTCCTTCATCTGTTTCTTCCATCTATCCTTCCTTCCTTCATCTGTTTCTTCCATCTATCCTTCCTTCTATCTGTCTTTCTTTCCTTCCTTCCTTCCTTCATCTGTTTTTTCCATCTATCCTTCCTTCTATCTGTCTTTCTTTCCTTCCTTCCTTCCTTCATCTGTTTCGTACATCTATCCTTCCTTCCTTCTGTCTTACCTTCATTCCTTCCTTCCTTCCTTCCTTCCTTCCTTCTATCTGTCTTTCTTTCCTTCATTCCTTCATCTGTTTCTTACATCTATCTTTCCTTCCTTCCTTCCTTCCTTCCTTCTATCTGTCTTTCTTTCCTTCCTTCCTTCATCTGTTTCTTCCATCTATCTTTCCTTCCTTCCTTCCTTCCTTCCTTCCTTCCTTCCTTCCTTCATCTGTTTCTTCCACCTATCCTTCCTTCCACATACAATCACCCTGTGTGGTCTTCTCTTTTTTAGTTTACTATGAGGGTGTGTTGGCTGGGATTTGGGAAAAGTGGTCGACATGAGGTGAAAAGAGAGATGACAGGAAACACAGAAGAAGAAACTCCCGATCGGTGTTCTCTCTCTCTCTCTCGTCTCTCCAGCAGGAAGGAAATCTGCTGGATGGTTTTCCCAGAGATCAGACGGAGCTGCTCACATGTGTTTAAACACTCAGACCCGAGGACTTCTTCTTCTACTGCTGCTAAACACGGTAGGAACTCTCTGGAGCTCAGTTTGTTTTAACTGGAGGACCCAAGGACTTCTTCTTCTTCTACTGCTGCTAAACACGGTAGGAACTCACCACATAGAGATAGAGATGTAGTCATTTTATAGACTTCATGCTTTATCTAACATTTGTGTGCAGTTTTCATTCATTCCTTCCATCTGTCCTTCCTTCCTTCATTCTTCCTTCCTTCCTTCCTTCTTTCCTCTGTCCTTCTTTCCTTCCTTCCTCCCACCCTCCTTCCTTCCTTACTTCTTTCCTCCGTCCTTCCTTCCTCCCTTCCTTCCTCCCTTCCTTCTTTCCTCTGTCTTTCTTTCCTTCCTTCCTCCCACCCTCCTTCCTTCCTTACTTCTTTCCTCCGTCCTTCCTTCCTCCCTCCCTTCCTTCCTCCCTTCCTTCTTTCCTCTGTCCTTCTTTCTTTCCTTCCTTCCTCCCACCCTCCTTCCTTCCTTACTTCTTTCCTCCGACCTTCCTTCCTTCCTCCCTTCCTTCCTCCCTTCCTTCTTTCCTCTGTCCTTCTTTCCTTCCTTCCTCCCACCCTCCTTCCTTACTTACTTCTTTCCTCCGTCCTTCCTTCCTCCCTCCCTTCCTTCCTTCCTTCCTTCTTTCCTCTGTCCTTCTTTCCTTCCTTCCTCCCACCCTCCTTCCTTCCTTACTTCTTTCCTCCGTCCTTCTTTCCTCCCTCCCTTCCTCCCTTCCTTCTTTCCTCTGTCCTTCTTTCCTTCCTTCCTCCCACCCTCCTTCCTTCCTTACTTCTTTCCTCCGTCCTTCCTTCCTCCCTCCCTTCCTTCCTCCCTTCCTTCTTTCCTCTGTCCTTCTTTCCTTCCTTCCTCCCACCCTCCTTCCTTACTTCTTTCCTTCGTCCTTCTTTCCTCCCTCCCTTCCTTCCTCCCTTCCTTCTTTCCTCTGTCCTTCTTTCCTTCCTTCCTCCCACCCTCCTTCCTTCCTTACTTCTTTCCTCCGTCCTTCCTTCCTTCCTCCCTTCCTTCCTCCCTTCCTTCTTTCCTCTGTCCTTCTTTCCTCTGTCCTTCTTTCCTTCCTTCCTCCCACCCTCCTTCCTTCCTTACTTCTTTCCTCCGTCCTTCCTTCCTCCATCCCCCTTCCTTCCTTCCTTCCTCCCTGCCTTCTTTCCTTTACTCCCTTCCTTCTCACTCTGAAGCTCAGTTTGTTTAACTGGAGGACCCGAGGACTTCTTCTTCTACTGCTGCTAGCACGGTAGGAACTCACCACATAGATAGAGATACTGGGGTTTAGATATAGATGTCATTTTATAGACTTCCTTCCTTTATTCTTCCTTCCTTCCTTCCTTCCTTCCTTCCTTCATCTGTTTCTTCCATCTGTCCTTCCTACCTTCTGTCTTTCCTTCCTTCCTTCCTTCATTCTTCCTTCCTTCCTTCATTGGTTTCTTCCATCTATCCTTCCTACCTTCATTCTTTCCTTCCTTCCTTCTATCTGTCTTCTCTTCCTTCCTTCCATCTGTCTTTCCTTCCTCCCTCCCTCCCCCCTTCCTTCCTTCCTTCCTTCCCCCCCCCTTTCCTCCCTCCCTTCCTTCCTTCCTTCCTTCCTCCCTCCCTCTCCCTCGTTTCCTCCTTCCCTTCCTCCCTTCCTTCCTTCCTTCCTTCCTTCCTTCCTTCCTTCCTTCCCTCTTTCCTTTGGGCAGTATGTGTCTTTTACTCTTGTGTGGAATTCAGAGACTCAGGACAGCTTCATCATCCGCCTGCTGCTGCTTCCATTAAACTGTATTTCTTACCCAACACCTGCAGAATCAATCCTCTGGTGTCCTCAGAGGTAACGAGAGAGAGAGAGGGTTGCTCAGGTTTCACTTCCAGTTGTGCAACATTTTTAAAAACGCTTGTTCTCCTCGTGTCCTCGTGTCCTCGTGTCCTTGTGTCCTCATTACTGCTTCCAAGTTGTTTTTAAGACACCTCCGCCTGCAGAGGAACAACTGGAACACATTTAGTGAGCTCTCTAACCTGTGTTACTTCACTCTGGTTCAACTGGACTCTTATATTCATACTATGATGTTGGGTATCAGTGTTCAATACCTTTTTAAAGCAGAGGTGTCAAACTCATTTTCATTCAAGGGCCACATGTAGCCCAATTTGATCTCATGTGGGCCGGATCATTAAAAGGATGGAAGGAAGAGAAGAGAAGACAAGAAGGAAGGAAGGAAGGAAGGAAGGAAGGAAGGAAGGAAGGAAGGAAGGAAGGAAGGAAGGAAGGAAGGAAGGAAGGAAGGAAGGAAGGAAGGAAGGAAGGAAGGAAGGAAGGAAGGAAGGAAGGAAGGAAGGAAGGAAGGAAGGACAAGAAGGAATGAAAGGTGGAAGGAAGGACAGAAGGAAGGACAAGAAGGAATGAAAGATGGAAGGAAGGAAAAGAAGGAGAAGGAAGAGAATATAGGAAGGAAGGGAAGACCAGAAGGAAGGAAGGAAGGAAGGAAGGAAGGAAGGAAGGAAGGAAGGAAAAGAAGGAGAAGGAAGAGAATATAGGAAGGAAAGATGGAAGGAAGAGAAGAGAAGACAAGAAGGAAGGAAGGAAGGAAGGAAGGATATAAAGATATTCATACTATGGTGTTGGGTATCAGTATTCAATACCTTTATGGCAGGGGTGTCAAACATGCGGCCCGTGGGCCAGATCTGGCCCGCCGAGGGGTCTGATCTGGCCCCCTTTCCTTTCTGTCTTCTTTTCCTTCCTTCCTTTCTTCCTTCTGTCCTTCGTCCCTACCTTCCTTTTTTCATTCATTCCATCTGTCCTTCCTACCTTCAGTCTTCTTTCCTTCCTTCCTTCCTTCATCTGTTTCTTCCATCTGTCCTTCCTTCCTTCCTTCCTTCCTTCCCTCCATCTTTTTAATGATCCGTCCCCCCAGCGGAGGATGTTAACTACCCACTGTAAATCAGGCAGCAGAGGGCGCTGTTTCACCCGCTACACCAGCTAAAGAAGAAGAACTTAAAGTCTGTGTAAAGTCAATTCACTGATTTACTTCTAAACATATTTATACATGTTGGAAGATGGTTACCTTGGTCCCTCCCCTCCTATATAAGACCGAGAGTCCGCTCTCCTCAGTGGTTAACCTGCCTAGTGGCCAGTTATTGTTACTACATCTAACACTACTACTACTACAGTCTACAGTTAGCCAGTTAGCCGATGAGCTAGCCACCGAGCTAGCCGCTGAGCTAGCAGCAGAAAGCTCTCAGACGTAGCGTCCATGTTTCTGGTAGAGGTGGTGACTTTGATTGACAGGTGACACTTGGTAGGGGGCGGGGCTTCAGAGGCTGATTTTTACTCAACTTTGAAGCCTAATTTCATATATTTGGTGATTTTTTTTTAATCATTCAAATTTGGCAGGGTGGTTAACAACACACTTTTCTGTAGTATGTCAAACTCACAACACATATTTATTCTGACTTTACACAGACTTTAACGTTTTGATAGCCAGAGAAATATTAACCGCAGCAGGTAGACTCTAGTCACTGAGCTCTAATGAAAACTAAAGTATCAACGCTGCTTCACTTGTGACAACTTGTCCGAGTTGCTAACGCTCCGGTGTTTTCTTTATTCGGATATATTCACAGGGAGGTTAGACTTCTGTGTTCTTTTCCTTCCTTTCATCTGTCCTTCCTCCCTAGCTTCCTATTTCCCTTTTTTCATTCCTTCCATCTGTCCTTCCTCCCTAGCTTCCTATTTCCCTTTTTTCATTCCTTCCATCTGTCCTTCCTCCCTAGCTTCCTATTTCCCTTTTTTCATTCCTTCCATCTGTCCTTCCTCCCTAGCTTCCTATTTCCTTTTTTTCATTCCTTCCATCTCTCCTTCCTGCCTTCCTTTTTTCCTTTCTTCGTTCCTTCGTTCCTTCCATCTGTCCTTCCTCCCTTTCTTCCTTCTGTTCTTCCTTCCTCCCTGCCTTCCTTTTATCATTCCTTCCTTTTTTCCTTTCTTCGTTCCTTCGTTCCTTCCATCTGTCCTTCCTCCCTTTCTTCCATATGTCCTTCCTTCCTACCTTCCTTCCTTCCTTCCTTTATTTTTTCCATCTGTCCTTCCTTCTTTCCTTCCTTCTGTTCTTCCTTCCTACCTTCCGACCTTTCTTCCTTCCTTCGTTTCTTCCATCTGTCCTTCCTTCTTTCCTTCCTTCCTTCCTTCCTTCCTTCCTTCCTTCCTTCCTTCCTTCCTTCTGTCTGTCCTGATTATTCTGGAGATGTGAGCTACAACAGAAACCTGCAGGATCATCATCACATTATCCAGGAGTCTAAAGAAAAAGTTTAGCTTTATAAATGGGAATGAAGCCGATGTAAGTCAGTCAGACTCGGAGACTCGGAGGCCTTCAGGTGACTGTAGTTCAGTGTTTGCAGAGCGAGACGAGGAATTCCACATTTATCTGCGTCACAGAGGCAGAGAGACGAGGAGACGAGGGGGGGCTGTAAAAATATCAGTCCTGGAAACCCTCGCAGCACATTTCCTGTCTGCTCTCTCTCTCTCTCTCTCTCTCTCTCTCTCTCTCTCTCTCTCTCTCTGTCTCTCTCTCTCTCTCTCTCTCTCTCTCTCTGTCTCTCTCTCTCTCTCTCTCTCTCTCTCTCTCTCTCCCTCTCTCTCTCTCTCTCCCTCTTTCTGTGTCTCTCTCTGTCTCTCTCTGTCTGTGTCTCGCTCTCTGTCTCTCTCTCTCTCTCTCTCTCTCTCTCTCTCTCTCTCTCTCTTTGTGTCTCTAAGTCTCTCTCTCTCTCTCTCCTCTCTCTCTCTCTCTCTCTCTCTCTCTCTCTCTCTCTCTCCCTCTTTCTGTGTCTCTCTCTGTCTGTCTCTCTGTCTGTGTCTCTCTCTGTCTGTCTCTCTGTCTCTCTCTCTCTCTCTCTCTCTCTCTCTCTCTCTCTCTCTCTCTGTGGTTTTGTCTCTCTCTCTCTCTCTCTCTCTCTCTCTCTCTCTCTCTCTGTCTCTCTCTCTCTCTCTCTCTCTCTCTCTCCCCCCCCCCTCTCTCTCTCTGGTTTTGGCTTCAGGACAGACCAACCACTCGTGTGTAGTCCTGCTCGCCATTTGTTCTCCCAGTCTCACAGTTTACCCTCTCTTTTCTCTCTCCCTCTCCCTCTCTCTCTGTCTCTTTCTTTCTTTCTGTCGGGGGATGCCAGACGTTGTGGAGTGGGGAGGTGGAGGTGGAGGTGGTGGTAAACAGTGGGTGTGAAGTGTGTGTGTGTGTGTGTGTGTGTGTGTGTGTGTGTGTGTGTGTGTGTGTGTGACAGCATTCCTCCACTCTGAGACTCTGAGCGTGTGCAGAAGGTGAAAGAAGACGGAGAGACGAACACAGGAGCTCGAAACAACTAGAGGTAGGTGCCAACACACACACACACACACACACTTCTACACACACTCAGCTGCTGCCTCTGTGATGCCCACACACACACACACCACCAGCAGGCCACAAACTGTAAAGAAACAGAGATTACAGGAAAATGGGGATTTCCTTCCTTTTCATTCTCTAAGTTTTTGGCTCAATTTTTGGCTTCTCTCTATTCTAACACACACACACACACACACACACACACACACACACACACACACACACACACACACACACACACACACACACACACACACACACACACACACACACACACTCAGGTTTACAGGCTGAGGATGTGATTAGAGCTGCACAAGTTTAGTGGAAACTTTCTCTCCTGCAGAGCTGCAGCTGCTAACTGCATGTATGAGACTGACTCTATACATTAACTCACTTCCTTCCTTCCTCTCTCCTTCCTTTCCTTCCTCGACTCGAGGACAACAGGAGTTAACTCACTGTAAGAGAGTGTTCCTTCCTTCCTTCCGTCTTTCCTTCTTTCCGTCTGTCCTTCCTCCCTCCCTCCTTCCTTCCTCCCTTCCTTCTTTACTCCCTTCCCCTTTTCCTTACTCCCTCCCTCCCTTCCTTTTCTTCCTTTCCTTCCTCCTTTCCTTCCTTGTTCCTCCCTTCCTCTTTTCCTTACTCCCTCACTTTCTTCCTTATTTCCTCTGTCCTTCCTTTCCTTCCTCCCTTCCTTCTTTCTTTCCTCCCCCCTACCTTCCTCCCTTCCCCTTTTCCTTACTCCCTCCCTCCCTTCCTCTTTTATTTCCTCTGTCTTTCCTTTCCTTCCTTTCCTTCCTTGTTCCTCCCTTCCTCCCTTCTTCCTCCCTTCCTTCCTTGACTCGAGGACAACAGGAGGGTTAACTCACTGTAAGAGTGTCGTCCTCCTGGGTCAAATTGACCCTGTCTGTTTTGACTCTTCCTTCCTTCCTTCCTTCCTTCCCTCCCTCCTTCCTTCTGTCCTTCCTCCCTCCATCCCTTCTTCTTTCCTTCCCTCCTTCCTTCCATCTGTCCTCCCTCCCTCCCTCTTTCTTTCCTTCCTTCCTTCTGTCCTTCCTCCCTCCCTCCCTCCCTTCTTCTTTCCTTCCCTCCTTCCTCCCTTCCTTCTTTACTCCCTCCCTCCCTTCCTTCCTTTCCTCCTTTCCTTCCTTGACTCGAGGACAACAGGAGGGTTAACTCACTGTATGAGAGAGTGTTCCTTCCTTCCTTCCTTCCTTCCTTCCTTCCTTTCTTCTGTCCTTCCTCCCTCCGTCCCTTCTTCTTTCCTTCCCTCCTTCATTCCTTCTGTCCTTCCTCCCTCCCTCCCTCCCTTCTTCTTTCCTTCCCTCCTTCCTCCCTTCCTTCTTTACTCCCTTCCTCCCTTCCTTCCTTTCCTCCTTTCCTTCCTTGACTCGAGGACAACAGGAGGGTTAACTCACTGTATGAGAGAGTGTTCCTTCCTTCCTTCCTTCCTTCCTCCCACCCTCCCTTTTTCTTTCCTCCCTTCTGTCCTTCCTCCCTCCCTCCCTTCTTCTTTCCTTCCTTCTGTCCTTCCTCCCTCCCGCCTTCTCTCTTTCTTTCCTCCCTTCCTACCTTCTTCACTTCCTTCTTTCCTCTGTCCTTTCTTTCCTTCCTCCCTTCCTCTTTTCCTTACTCCCTCCCTCCCTCCCTTCCTTATTTCCTCCATCCTTCCCTTCCTCCCTTCTTCCTCCTTTCCTTATGAATCTATACATTAACCTTCCTTCCTTACTCCCTCCCTCCCTCCCTTCCTTCCTTATGTCCTCCATCCTTTTCTGTTTTATTATCCATCTGAAAACAGAAGTAATCAAACTTAAAACTTCCTCAAATAGTTAAATGAGTTGTTACATTTCTAACAAGATCATTTATAATCTGTAATTTATTAAATTACACAGAGACAAACTCTCCCATGTAGAGATAAATGTTTAAACTAAATGTACAAACAGACAGAAATCACTTTATAAACAGATGAATGAGACGAATGACTGACTGTCTGTTTTCTGACGTTTCTGTGGAAACATCTGGAAATGCCCACAGCTGCATGAGAAGAGCCTTCCTTCCTTCCTTCCTTCCTTCCTTCCTTCCTTCCTCCCTCCCTCCCTCCCTTCCTTCCTCCCAGCTGCATGAGAGGAGCCTGAAACCAGAACAAGGAGGATAGTTAATGATGAAGTTAGTAAAGTTTAGTTTAACACTTAAACAGGCGACGTGCACCAGGAGATACAGACTCTTTAACCTTCCTGTTGTCCTCCCGGGTCAAATTGACCCCGTCTGTTTTGACTGTTCCTTCTTTCCTTCCTTCCTTCCTTTCTTCTCTCCTTACTCCCTTCCTTCCTTCTCCTTCCTTCCTTCCTCCCTTCTCCTTCCTTCCTTACTCCCTTCCTTACTCCCTTCCTTCCTTCTCTCCTTACTCCCTTCCTTCTTCCTTCCTCCTTTCCTTCTTCCCTTCTTTACATCTTTCCTATTCTCCTCCTTCCTCCTTTCCTTTCCTTCCTTCCTTCCTTCCTTCCTTCCTTCCTTTCTTCTCTCCTTCCTTCCTTCCTTCCTTCCTTCTCTCCTTCCTTCCTTCCTACTTTCCTTCCTCCCTTCTTTACTTCTTTCCTATTCTCCTCCTTCCTCCTTTACTTCCTCTCTTCCTTCCTTCCTTCCTTCCTTCCTTGCCTCCCTTCTTCCTTCCTCCTTTCCTTCCTCCCTTCTTTACATCCTTCCTATTCTCCTCCTTCCTCCTTTTCTTCCTTCCTTACTCCCTTCCTTCCTCCTTCTTCCTTTCCTTCCTTCCTCCCTTCCTTACGTCCTTCCTATTTTCCTCTTACTCCCTTCCTTCCTTCCTCCTTTCCTTCCTCCCTTCTTTACGTCCTTCCTATTTTCCTCATTCCTCCTTTCCTTCCTTCCTTCCATTCCTACCTGTTTAAGGGTTAACGGAGATCTGGTAATTATCATGTAGTATAATAATCTATATAATGGAGCAGTAACATGAGCGTGTGTAGCTTCACTAGCAGCACAAGGAGGGAGGGAAGGAAGGAAGGAAGGAAGGAAAGAAGGAAGTAAAGAAGGAGGGAGTGTAGCTTCAGTGGCAGCACTCGGTCTGTGTTCTGGTGGAAAGAAGGAAGGAAGAGAGGAAGCAAAGAAGGAGGGAGGGAGGGAGGGAGGGAGGGAGGAAGGACAGAAGGAAGGAAAGAAGGAGGGAGGGAGGGAGGAACGACAGACGGAAAGAAGGAAGGAAGGAAGGGAAGGAAGGAAGGGAGGAAAGAAGGAAAGAAAAAGAAGGAGGGAGGGAGGAAAGGAGGAAGGAAAGGAAGGAAGGAAGGGATGGAGGAAGGACAGAAGGAAGGAAAGAAGGAGGGAGGGAGTAAGGAAGGACAGAAGGAAGGAAAGAAAAAGAGAAGGAGGGAGGGAGGAAGGAGGGACGAAAGGAAGGAAGGAAGGAAGGAAAGAAAGACGGAAGGAAGGAAGGGAAGAACAAGGAAGGGAGGGAGTAAGGAAGAGAGGACGGGAGGAACGAAAGAAAGGACAGAGGAAAGAAGCTAGGGGGAGGAAAAAAAGAGGAGGGAGGGAGGGAGGAAAGAAGGAAGGGAAGGAAGGAAGGAAGAAAGGAGGGAGGAAGGACAAAAGGAAGGAAAGAAGGAGGGAGGGAGGGAGTAAGGAAGGACAGAAGGAAGGAAAGAAAAAGAGAAGGAGGGAGGGAGGAAGGAGGGACGAAAGGAAGGAAGGAAGGAAGGAAGGGAGGAACAAGGAAGGAAAGGAAGGACAGAAGGGAGGGAGTAAGGAAAAGAGGAAGGACGGAAGGGAGGGAGTAAGGTAAAGAGGAAGAGAGGAAGGAAAGAAACGACAGAGGAAATAAGCTAGGTGGAGGAAAGAAAGAGGAGGTAGGGAGGAAAGAAGGAAGGGAGGTAGGAAAGAAAGGACAAAGGAAAGAAGCTAAGGGGAGGAAAGAAAGAGGAGGGAGGGAGGAAAGAAGGAAGGGAAGGAAGGAAGGAAGGAAGGAAAGAAGGAGGGAGGGAGGAAGGAAGGACAGAAGGAAGGAAAGAAAAAGAGAAGGAGGGAGGGAGGAAGGAAGGGACGAAAGGAAGGAAGGAAAGACGGAAGGAAGGAGGGAAGGAAGGAAGGAAGGAAGGAAGGAAGGGAGGAACAAGGAAGGAAAGGAAGTACGGAAGGGAGGGAGTAAGGAAAAGAGGAAGGGAGGAAGGAAAGAAAGGACAGAGGAAAGAAGCTAGGGGTAGGAAAAAAAGAGGAGGGAGGGAGGAAAGAAGGAAGGGAGGAAGGAAAGGAAGGAGGGAAGAAAGGAAGGAAGTAAAGGAAGTAAAGAGGAGGGAGGGAGGAAAGAAGGAAGGGAGGAAGGAAAGACGGAAGAAAAGAAGGAAGGAAGGAAGAAAGGAAGGGAGGAACAAGAAAGGAAAGGAAGGACGGAAGGGAGGGAGTAAGGAAAAGAGGAAGGGAGGAAGGAAAGAAAGGACAGAGGAAAGAAGCTAGGGGGAGGAAAGAAGGAAGGGAAGGAAGTAAGTAAGGAAGGAAGAAGGGAGGGAGGGAGGGAGGAAGGACAGAAGGAAGGAAAGAAGGAGGGAGGGAGGAAGGAGGGACGAAAGGAAGGAAGGACGGAAAGACAGAAGGAAGGAAAGAAGGAAGGGAGGAACAAGGAAGGAAAGGAAGGACGGAAGGGAAGGAGTAAGGAAAAGAGGAAGGGAGGGAGGAAAGAAAGAGGAGGGAGGGAGGAAAGGAAGGAAGGAAGTAAAGAAGGAGGGAGTGTAGCTTCAGTAGCAGCACTCAGAGCTTAGAAACATTGGAAGGGAGGGAGGAAGGAAGGAAGGAAGGAAGGAAGGACGGAAGGGAGGGAGTAAGGAAAAGAGGAAAGGAGGGAAGGAGTCAGGAAAAGAGGAAGGGAGGAAGGAAAGAAGGAAATAAAGGACAGAGTAAAGAAGGAAGGGAGGAAGGTAGGGGGAGGAAAGAAAGAGAGAAGGAGGGAGGGAGGAAAGAAGGAAGGAAGAGAGGAAGGAAAGAAGAAGGGAGGGAGGGAGGGAGGAAGGACAGACAGACGGAAGGAAGGAAGGAAGGAAGGATGGAAGGAAGGAAAGATGGAAGGAAGGAGGGAAGGAAGGAAGGAACAGTCAAAACAGACGGGGTCAATCTCTTACAGTGCAGTTGTCCTCGAGTCAAGGAAGGAAGGAAGGTAGGAAGAAGGGAGGAACAAAGAAGGAAAGGAAGTAAAGAAGGAGGGAGTGTAGGGCTTCAGTAGCAGCACTCGGTCTGTGTTCTGGTGTCCTGTGTTGTTTCAGAGCTTAAAAACATTTTCAATAAGAAAGATAAACTGAATACTTCTGATGTTTGGAATGAAAATAATCAGATTTAAAGCTAACCCTTCCTCCCTTCCTCTTTTCCTTACTCCCTCCCTCCCTCCCTCCCTCCCTCCCTTCCTTCCTTTCCTTCCTTTTGAATGTGGGCTCAGTTACAGTTCCAGCCTGTCAGCATCACTGTTCAAAGGGCCGAGTGGGTCCGACTGTGGTCAGATCTGAACTCAATTACCATGTTTCATTCAGGAGTGTGTGTGTGTGTGTGTGTGTGTGTGTGTGTGTGTGTGTGTGTGTGTGTGTGTGTCACTTCCAGACGTAGCAGCAGCTGGAGGATCACTTAAAGTCTGTGTAAAGTAGAATAAATATGTGTTCTGAGTTTAACATACCACAGAAAAGTGTGTTGTTAACCACCCTGCCAAATTTGTGTAAAACTCAGCCTCTTTCTCTGCTCCCAAACGCTGAAGCCCCGCCCCCTATCAAGTGTCACCTGTCAATCAAAGTCACCACCTCTACCAGAAACATGGACGCTAGGTGTGAGAGCTTTCTGCTGCTAACTCAGCTGCTAGCTCGGCGGCTAACTCGGCTGCTAGCTCGACTACTAGCTCGGCAGCTAACTCAGCTGCTAGCTCGGCGGCTAACTCGCTGGCTAACTCAGCTGCTAGCTCGGCTGCTAACTCGGCTGCTAGCTCGACGGCTAACCTGGCTGCTAGCTCGGCAGTTAGCTCGGCGGCTAACTCAGCTGCTAGCTCGGCGGCTAACTCAGCTAACTGGCTAACTGGGGTCCATAATTAATATGGACCCCAGGAAGAGTAGCTGTTGCCTGGGTAACAGCTAATGGGGATCCAAATAAACTAAACTAAACTAAACTAAACTGTAGACTGTAGTAGTAGTAGTGCTAACTCAGCTAACTGGCTAACTGTAGACTGTAGTAGTAGTAGTGCTAACCCAGCTAACTGGCTAACTGTAGACTGTAGTAGTAGTAGTGCTAACCCAGCTAACTGGCTAACTGTAGACTGTAGTAATAGTAGTGCTAACCCAGCTAACTGGCTAACTGTAGACTGTAGTAGTAGTAGTGCTAACCCAGCTAACTGGCTAACTGTAGACTGTAGTAGTAGTAGTGCTAACTCAGCTAACTGGCTAACTGTAGACTGTAGTAGTAGTAGTGCTAACTCAGCTAACTGGCTAACTGTAGACTGTAGTAGTAGTAGTGTGTGCTGAATGTATTTATACCTCTACAGCAGCAGGGGCGGGTTTATGCTAATCCTAGCTCCACAATTCAAATCTAAATGGTTGAAATGCTTTTTACACATTTTATAGAAATACATTTATGACCTATTTAATGTGTTTAGAAGAAAATGTCTGAATTCACTTTACAGTCTTTATACTTCATTCTACTGAACTTTGACTTGTTGTCCTCGTTCATTAACACCTTTTTGTGGCACCTAGTGGTCCTAAAAGCACATTACAGGGTAAAAATACAGACCGCAGGCATTTTGGCGAAGTCACTCAAACAGCTGATCCCCAGATAAAAGAGGACAAGGTATAAAACCTCATCATATTTTATGGTTGAAGCTTGTTGAAGCTTATTTATGCTTAATAATGTTTGTAGTTTGATTGGCTGTGAAAATGTGACTAATTTTAGCAACAAGCTACGACACTGCTAATTAGAAAGTACTCATTTGAAGATGTTATGACTTAAATTAAATGGTGTAAATGTAATGAAATAGATGGAGGCTTATTCTGCTTCATCTTCTGAACGTCTCCCATTGTTTACACAGTCAGCTGATCAGGTGGCTCGCTGGTGTTGGATGGGGTCGAGGTCACATGAACTATTCCTTTATGGAGCTGCTTTGTGTCACATTGAAATAGGAAAGACCCTGTTCACACAAAGCTGGACGAACTTAACCCTTGAGTCGTCCTCCCGGGTCAAATTGACCCCATCTGTTTTCCTTCCTTCCTTCCTTCCTTCCTTCCTTCTGTTCTTCTTTCCTTCCATCCATCCTTCCTTTCTTCTATCCTTCCTTCCCTCCTTCCTCCCTTCCTTCTGTTCTTCTTTCCTTCCCTCCTTCTTTCCTTCCCTTCTTCCTTCCTTCATTCTATCCTTCTTTCCTCCCTCCCTCCTTCCTTCTTTCCTCCCTCCCACCTACCTTCCTTCCTTCCTTCCCTCCTTCTTTTCTCCCTCCCACCTACCTTCCTTCTTTCCTTCCCACCCTCTCTCCTTCCTTCTTTCCTCCCTCCCACCTACCTTCCTTCCTTCCTTCCCTCCTTCTTTTCTCCCTCCCACCTACCTTCCTTCTTTCCTTCCCACCCTCTCTCCTTCCTTCTTTCCTCCCTCCCTTCTACCTTCCTTCCTTCCTTTCTTTTAATAGTCAGTATGAACAGGAGGAATGATAACAGAGTTCATATTGACTGATTAAAAAATATCTACTTTTAACACCCAGGAAAGTTTTTGCAGGATTTAACTTGAAACTGAACTTCAAAATAAAATCCTGAGCAGCAGATTAAAAATAAGTTTCGTGTCCTCGGCAGCGTGTCAGGTCTGTGTTGTGTGTCAGAGCTGCAGCTGAGCGTCTCTGCAGAGGTTAACACACACACACACACTTATTACACACACACACACACACACACACACACACACACACACACACACACACACTTATTACACACACACACACACACACATTCAGCCGAAACCTCAAACTAACGAACCGACGCTCGTCTGGCTGGATGGGAAGTGACACGCCGGCTCCAGTTGGTGCCCTGCTTTGATCCTTAAAAACACCCCCATCCTCCTGCCCCCCCCCCCCTGCCCCCCTCTTGCCCCCCCTCCCCCGCCTGTCCCATGCCACTTCCAGCACCTCTGTGGGGTCACGCAGATTAACCCCTTGTTTCCTGCAGTGGGCTTTAGTTTGAAGTGAAATGGAGGGTGAAAGCGTTTTCCGGCTGGGAGTGTGGAGCAGTGGGAGGGGTGGAGGGGTGGGGGGGTGAGGGGGGGGTTTGGGGTTTGGCTGGGTAAGCAAGGCCGGCCAGCTGCATGCTGGGAGTTTTTTTAGAGGGTTTGAAGGATTTAGAGGAGTTTTGGTGTGGGCCAAAGGCAGTCGGAGAAGTTTCAGAGCTGCGTAGATGATTGTTTTTAGCAGCATTAAAAGAAGAGGAGGAAGATAGTTTGGAGCTGTGTGACACTCATTAGATTCAGGTAAGGAGGTCAAAGGTCAAAATTTACAGCTGTTAGCTTTATATTTGTTAAAGCTGGAGAGAGTTTGATGTTTAAAATGATTTTAAGCTCCACTAATCAATGATGTTTTTATATTAAGAGTGAATGAAATGCTTAAAGGGGACATATCATGCTTTTATGATTATCTGTTATTTTTAAATATGATGATGCACAAACAGCTGTCGGTTCTCTATCCTTGGTTGCTAAGGCGGTTGCTAAGGTGTTTGCATTCTCTCTTAGGGCTCTTAACCCTTTATTGGGCAAATAATTATATTTGGTAACTTCTGTAAATATCCCAAAATATCCTTCCTTCCTTCCTTCCTTCCTTCCCTTCCTCTTTTCCTTTCTCCCTCCCTCGTTCCTTATTTCCTCCGTCCGTCCGTCTTTCCTTTCCTTCCTTCCATCTGTCCTTCCTCCCTCCCTCCCTCCTTCTCTCCTCCCTTCCTTCTTTCCTTCCTCCATCCTTCCGTCCTTCCTTCCTTCCGTCCTTTCCTTCCTTCCATCTGTTCTTCCTCCCTCCCTCCTTCTCTCCTCCTTTCCTTCCTCCATCCCCCTTTCTTCTTCCTTCCTTCTTTCTTTCTTCCCTTCCTCCCTCCCTCCTTCTCTCTTCCTTTCCTCCCCCCTACCTTCCTACCTTCCTTTCTTCCTTCTTTCCTCCGTCCTTCCTTCCTTTCCTTCCTCCCTCCTTCCTTCCTTCCTTCCTTCCTTCCTTCCTTCCTTTCAATGAGTGTCCTATAAAGGGTTAAAGAGACAGGTAAAGCTAAAACGGCCTGTTGATAGACAGAGGCTGAACTGAGCGGCTGCATAAAGGAGCAGTAGAAGATAAATAAGGAGTTTTTATTCCAGTAGAGACTCAGAATATTAATATAGAATATGGAGATGTGAAAGATATGACGACAACAGAGAGATTTACTGAGTTTAAAACCACTGACAAATGTAATCTGAGTGTGTTTCTTTCCTCTTCAGGCTGCAGTGACTCTACAGAGAGGAGAGAAGGATGTTGGCTGCAGCAGACTGAACAGGAAACACTCACACTTTTCTTTAGGGATCAACTCCTTCTTCTTCTTCTTCTGTGAAACAAGAATCAGATCCAAGATGTCTGCTGTCGCCGTGATGCTGCTGCTGGCCGCGGTGTCGGATCTCTGCAGCGGGAGTCTAGTTGTGGTGAACTCCGGCGTGGAAGTCAGCAGGGGGCGCTCTGTGTTCCTCAGTGAGAAGCAGCTGAAGATCAGAGCGGATCCCACAGCCGACTGTAAGGTGGAGGTGGTGATGAACGAGCCCGTCACTCAGAGGGTCGGCAGCATGACTCCACAGGTGAGCTGCAGTCAGTCAGAGGAGGGTCACGCCCCTCACAGTGATGATACTCGTGTTTGATTTGACTCTGTGTGGTCTGCAGGTGTTTGACTGCAGCTTCCTGGAGGACGAGGTGAAGTACGTCCATAACGGCAGTCCTCTGCTGGACGAGGACACGGTGATGCTGAGAGTCTACAGGTGAGGACCAAAGACTCCTAAAAGACTCAAGGGCCTGATTTACTTACTTAGTAGATCAGCTTGCACATTTTTGCAGGTGATATCAAGTTTGCACACGTTTTTACCAGGGCTGTCAAACGATTAATTATTTTAATCGCGATTAATCGCAGAATTTCCATAGTTAATCACGATTAATGGCGTTTTGAATAGCATGTTTAAAATCCTGTTATTTTCCATTTGAAGGCAGTTTTAAGCCCATAATGTAAAGCATTTCTTACCAGAGTGTCTTAACTGGGAATCAATCACGGCTCTGCTGCGACTCCCACACTCCAAAATGGTCCTTTGGTGGAGCTGAGGCTGGCTTGGCTGCACCTGGGTGTTTAGCGTGGAGGTGCTAACTCAAACTCCACGTACTCCGGTGGTAGTTAAACTCCGTTTGACACAGGTTGCATTTTACTTTTGACTTGTCAACTGAAGCGTCTGGAAGTGTTTTAAAGTTAAACAAGCCGTTCAAAAGTCCAGTAGCTCTCTTACTTTCCATCAGCGCGGTAGGTTTACTGCAGGAGGCCACTTCAAAGCATAGCGCTACAGCTAGAGGAGCCGTCTACGGGGGAGGAGAAGGGACAAAAAGGCTTGCTACATTAAAATGAGATTTTAAAAAAATTAACGTGTTATGGATTGCATTAATCTAATCGTGATTAACGCTTTAATGCTGACAGCCCTAGTTTTTACACATGCAAACGTTTAGTAAATCAGACCCAGAGTGACGCAGGCTGTAATGATTTCAGACTCTTGTCTCTAAATGAGTTTAATACAAACAGTAACTGTGATGGAAACAGAGAGAAAACTGCTGAGCAACTGTTTCCTGCTCCAGACTCTGCTGTTTAATGCAGCAACGTCTGTTAAAGACATTTAACACAGAGAGAAGAGATCCAACAATGCTCTGAGGAATGAGCGGAGGCCTGTACTACGAAGCTGGATTAACCTACCCAGGATCTCTCTCCGTTACCTAGATTGACTTATCCAGATATTCGCAGTCTAGGATAAGCGGTACTACGAAGCTGGTTATCAACTCGGTAAATCAACCCAGGGTTTTCCAATCTGGATCTCTGCGCGTTCACATAAAGGGGAGGTGTTTGCAGCATCTGACCAATCACAAACATGCAGAAACCCTGCAGAGCAGACTACTTTACCATGGAGGAGCAGACAATTATTCTTCAACAATATGAAGAATTCAAACACATCATCAGGCCAAAAGCAACACTGTTGCAACACTGATGCAGCAAAAACCAGGAAGGAATGCTGGCAGAAAATTGCCGACTCCGTTAATGTGTAAATTCATGAGATCATACAATATTAATTTATCAGACAATATAAACGGACAGCACTCTGATCACACAATGCCACTTTATTACAGCACAGACGTTTGGGGCAGATCGCTTCCTCAGTGCCCTTCCTTTCATAGAGACATTAAGTTAATTTAATATTCAACATTCAGAATACAAACCTATAATGCGCTTCAACCATTTGAGTGAATGATTTCAAACCAACTGTATAACATACAGAATAATATCCCTCATGTGCCTCAAGGCTTATTTTACAAATATATATTTTCGTCAATTTTTTACAATTACAATAAATAAATAAAGTTATTATGCTCCCTGACACTTTGATCTCAGGATGTCAAACCTACAGAATAATATCCCCCACGTGCCTCAATGATTATTTTTTAAATATATATTTTGGCCAATTAAAAAATTGCATCTATCCCTAAAAACTCTTTCTCTCCTAAGCGCTCCTCTCGCGATCCGCGCACCAATGTTGACAGGATCTGTTAAGAATGGGCAGGTCATTTTCTAAGAGAGCTGATTGGTCAGCCTTCAGTCCTTAGCAGCAGTAATACTAGTAATAAAGTATCATTTAAACATTTAATTATCATGTAAGATTATTAGAGGTCATGTCAAATATCTCATTCTATCTCATCCAAACCCATCTCATCGTTTCCTTCCTCTATCCCCCTTTCCTCCTTCCTTCTGTACTTCTTTCCTCACTCCCTCCTTCTCACTTTCTTTCCTCCATCCTCCCTTCCTTCCTCCCTCCTTTCCCTCCTTTTCTTCCTTCTTCCTTCCTTCCTCCCTCCTTCTCTCTTTCTTTCCTCCATCCTCCCTTCCTTCCTCCCTCCTTTTCTTCCTTCTTCCTTCCCTCTTCCTTCCTCCCTCCCCCCTTTCCTACCTTCCTTCCTATCCAATCTCATCCTATCCCATTTTAAACCTGATATAAGGATGTGTGTGTGTGTGTGTGTCTGTGTGTGTGTGTGTGTGTGTGTGTGCAGGTTCACCTCCTCCGACACACAGGTGGAGTTGTTGCTCCTGCAGGTTCGGGTGGTGGACTCTGAGTCCAGAGTGGTGGAGCTGGGCAGCGCTCCTCTGGTGGTTCCTCAGTTCTTCGCTTTATCGAACGCCATCGACGGCTCCGTCCTGAACATCCGAACCACGGCGGACCTGATCTGCACCGTCAGACTCATGACCGTGGACACCAACACCCCGACGCTGGGTCAGCTGGTGACAGAGGAGGACTCCACCCAGAGGAAGGGTACGTTACTCATTTAACACAGCGACGCTCTGAGAGAGAGAGAGAGAGAGAGAGAGAGAGAGAGAGAGAAAGAGAAAGAACTTTTTTTTTTTTTTTTAATTTTTAAATTTGCCCACTGTGGGAAAAATAAATATTTTATATCTTATCTTCTGTTCTTCACCTCCCTTCTTTCCCTCCTTCCTTCTTTCCTTCCTTCTTTTCTTCCTTCATTCTTTCCTTCCTTCCTTCCTCCCTCCCTCCCTCCCTTCCTTCGTTCCTTCCTTCCTCCCTTCCTTTCTTCCTCCCTCCCTCCCTCCCTCCCTTCCTTCCTTCCTTTCTTCCTCCCTCCCTCTCTTCCTTCCTCCCTCCTTCACTCCCTTTCTTCCTTTCTCCCTCCCCCCTTCCTCCATCTCTCCCTCCCTTCCTTCCTTCCTCCCTCCCTCCTTTCCCTCTTTCCTTCCTTCCTCCCTTCTTTTTCTTTTCTCCCTCCCTCCCCTCTCTCTTTCCTTCCTTCCTTCCTTCCTTCCTTCCTTCCTTCATTCCTTCCTCCCTCCCTTTCTTCCTTCCTTCCTCCCTCCCTCCCTTCCTTCTTTCCTTCCTTCCTTCCTTCCTCCCTCCCTTCTTTCTTTATTTCTTTCCTCCCTCCCTCCCTCCCTCCCTCCCTCCCTCCCTCCGTCCCTCCCTCTTTCCTACCTTCCTTCCTTCCTTCACTCCCTTTCTTCCTTTCTCCCTCCCCCCTTCCTCCATCTCTCCCTCCCTTCCTTCCTTCCTCCCTCCCTCCCTTCCTCCCTTCCCTCTTTCCTTCCTTCCTCCCTTCTTTTCTCCCTCCCTCCCCTCTCTCTTTCCTTCCTTCCTCCCTTCCTTCCTTCCTTTCTTCCTTCCTTCCTTCCTTCCTTCCTTCCTTCCTTCCTTCCTTCCTTCCTTCCTTCCTCCCTCCCTCCCTTCCTTCTTTCCTTCCTTCCTTCCTTCCTTCCTCCCTCCCTTCTTTCTTTATTTCTTTCCTCCCTCCCTCCCTCCCTCCCTCCCTCCCTCCCTCCGTCCCTCCCTCTTTCCTACCTTCCTTCCTTCCTTCACTCCCTTTCTTCCTTTCTCCCTCCCCCCTTCCTCAATCTCTCCCTCCCTTCTTTCCTTCCTCCCTCCCTCCCTCCCTCCTTTCCCTCTTTCCTTCCTTCCTCCCTTCTTTTCTCCCTCCCTCCCCTCTCTCTTTCCTTCCTTCCTCCCTTCCTTCATTCCTCCCATCCTTCCTCCCTTCCTTCCTTCCTCCCTCTCTTCCTTCATCCCTCCCTCACTCCCTTCCTTCCTTCCTTCCTTCCTTCCTTCCTTCCTTCCTCCCTCCCTCCCTCCCTCCCTCCCTCCCTTCCTTCCTTCCTCCCTTCAGGCAGAGAGACAGCAGATCTCTGCCCAGGAAACAAACCTTGTCTCCACAACACCAAGGAGGTCCGCTTCCTTAAAACCAGCTGTCAGGACTTCCTGAGGTCGGGTCTGAAGTACCAGCACCTCAGTCCTCCGTCTCCAGAGATTGACTACATCCCCCTCAGGGTGGAGCTGAGGGAGAAGACCACCAGGACCCTGCTGGAGGTGAAGATAACATCCAGAAATTACCCCTAAAATAAGTAGAAATACTGATATCAATATTATTAATGCATGCTTCATTCTTAAACGTATGAAAAGGTTATTTAAAGTTATAATTAACATCCACACATCTTAAAATAATTTGGGGTGTGCATCTCGTGAGACTAAAGTTGTAATTAAGGCGGGCGCCAAAAAAAAAAAAAAAAAGACGATCGGTTTTCTATCGCTCATTTGCGCTTCATGTCTTCTTTTCATAAAGTCACGTGTGGATCATTAACCTTGTTACAGCTTCTACCTGCTGAGAAGATCTCAGTCAGAAGTATGAGATGAGGATAGGAGCAGGTTAACCTCAGGTCTCAACCAGGTGGGGAGTTCTGGTCCTCTGAAATGAGGCCAACCAGGAAGTAATTTAGAGCTGCATTCTATCAAAAGGCCACCAGGGGGCGACCGTCTCTATACAAGTCAATGGAGAATTCACCAACTTCTCACTTGATTTCTAACCTCAGTAAACGTTTTCAAAATGTGTTTATGGTCTCAATCGCTAGTTTAAAGCCTTCTTCAATGCAGTATGATGTTCATTTGGGACATTTTGGCCTCCCTGATTTTATATGTGACGATAAAGCAGGGTATGCATTAGGGCGTGGCTACGTCCTGATTGACAGGTTGATTGACCAATGTCCTCGAGATCCAGCCCTCGTAACCATAGCAACCTCCCCTCTCCTCCCATGGCTCCGCCCATGGCCATATAAGCAGAATCCATGTTTTTATTTTTCCCAGCATGCACCTGAAATTTTCAAGATGGCGCTGCCTAGATTAGAAACTATTGGCTTCCGAGCAGCAGTCCACAAACCAATGGGTGACGTCACGGATGTTACGTTCATTTCAACGGATTCACGGATTCTACTTATATGGGCTTGAGGCGGAGCCATGAATTCTCCATCGACTTGTATAGAGACGGTCGCCCCCTGGTGGCCTTTGGATAGAATGCAGCTCTAAGTTACTTCCTGGTTGGCCTCATTTCAGAGGACCAGAACTCCTCACCTGGTTAATACCAAAATGATCCATCTATAAAATATCTATATGGAGAAACCTTTTTATGATAATTATATATTTAGAAAGTACTCATCTCCTCTCGTGAGCTGAGCGTATCGTCACACATCTTAAAATAGTAGAAGAAGAAGAGTAGAAGTGTAGTAACGCTGCTTTAATTAAACAAACTGTATATTTTGTTACATCCGAGTCAGATGTGAGGTTTTTTATTGGCAGTCAGAAAGGTGCCATCCCACTTCCTGCTGTGTGGATGTGGAGCATTTCTTTTCACCCTCCCTCCCTCCCTCCTTCCTTCCTTATTTCCTTCCTTCCTTCCCTTTCTTCTGCAGAGGTTCAAAAAGCTCCAAAAAGCTTCCAACATCCTTCATATTTCCTTCTTTCCTTCCCTTTCTTCCTTCCTCCTTCCCTCCTTCCCTTCCTCCCTTCCTTCCTTCCTTCCTTCCTTCCAGCGGTCCTTTCTTCCTTCTGTCTTTACTTCCTTCCTTCCTTCCTTCCTTCCTTCCTTCCTTCCTCCCTCCCTCCCTCCCTCCCTCCTTCCCTCTCTCCCAACTTTCCTTCCTCCCTCCCACCCTCCCTCCCAACTTTCCTTCCTTCCTCCCTCCCTCCCAACTTTCCTTCCTTCCTCCCTCCCTCCCCTCTTTCCTTCCTTCCTTCCTTCCTTCCTTCCTTCCTTCCTTCCTTCCTTCCTTCAAGTGTCCTTTCTTCCTTCTGTCTTTCCTTCTGTCGTTCCTTCTGTCTTTCCTTCCTTCCTTCCTTCCTTCCTTCTTTCATTCCTTCCTTCCTCTCTTCCTTTCTGCCTTCCTCCCTGCCTTCCATCCTTCCTTCCTTCCTTCCTTCCTTCCTTCCTCCCTTCCTCCCTCCTTCCCAACTTTCCTTCCTTCCTTCCCTCCTTCCTCCCTCCCAACTTTCCTTCCTTCCTCCCTTTCAGCTGTCCTTTTTTTCCTTCCTTCCTTCCTTCCTTCCTTCCATCCTTCCTTCCTTCCTTCGTTTGTTCGTTCCTTCCTTCCTTCCTTCCTCCCTCCCTCCCTTTCTTCCTTCCTTTCCTTCCTTCTCTCTTTCTTTCCTCCCCCCTACCTTCTTTACTAAAAATAATAGAAGAAGAAGAGTAGAAGTGTGATGGTGAAGATGTGAGGTTTTTTATTGGCAGTCAGAAAGGTGCCATCCCACTTCCTGCTGTGTGGATGTGGAGCATTTCTTTTCACCCTCCCTCCCTCCTTCCATCCTTATTTCCTTCCTTCCTTCCCTTTCTTCTGCAGAGGTTCAAAAAGCTCCAAAAAGCTTCCAGCATCCTAAAAAGTCCTTGTTAGCACATCAACGCTGCGTCTTAACTCACGTAGAGCCGTCACTTCTCACCTCTCACACATCGGATCGTCTATTCTGAGCTTCACTCGACTCTTTAACACCGAGAGGTTGTGACTGTATGTGTCGCTTCTTATGTGGTGTGTGTGTGTGTGTGTGTGTGTGTGTGTGTGTGTGTGTGTGTGTGTGTGTGTGTGTGTGTGTGTGTGTGTGTGTGTGGTGTTAAAGTGAACGTGTGTGTGTGTGTTCGATTTAAACCAGCTGCTGGGTTTATAATCATGTTGCAGCAAGAGAGTCTTTCTAGGAAAACATTCAAACTTTATCTTTGGAGAATGGGTCCTTCCTTCCTTCCTTCTTTCCTTCCTTCCTTCCATCCTTCCTTCCATCCTTCCTTCCTTCCTTCTACCTGTCGTCTTTTCCTTCCATCCTTCTTGTCTTCTCTTCGTTCTATCTGCCCTTCCTTCCTTCCTTCCTTCCTTCCTTCCTTCCTTCCTGGCTTATTTTCCTTCCTTCCTTCTTGTCTTCTATTCGTTCCATCTGTCTTTGCTTCCTTCCTTCCTTCCTTCTTTCCATCTTTCTTTCCTTCCTTCCATCCTTCTTGTCTTCTCTTCGTTCTATCTGCCCTTCCTTCCATCTTTCCTTCCTTCCTTCCATCTTTCCTTCCTTCCTGCCTTTCTTCTTTCCTCCAATCCTTCCTTCCTTCCTTCTTTACTTCCTTCCTTCCTGTCATCTTTTCCTTCCATCCTTCTTGTCTTCTCTTCGTTCCATCTGTCCTTCCATCCTTCCTTCCTTCCTTCCTTCCTTCCATCATTCCTTCTTTCCTTCCATCCTTCCATCCTTCCATTCTTCCTACCTTCCTTCCTTCCTGTATTCTCTTCCTTCTCCTTCTTTTCCCTCCATTTGTCCTTCCTTCTTGTCTTCTCTTCTCTTCGTTCCTTCCTCCCTTCCTTCCTTCCGTCCTTCCTTCCTGCCTTCCTTCCTTCCTTTTAATGATCCGGCCCACATGAGATCAAATTGTTCTGTATGTGGCCCTTTAATGAAGATGAGTTTGAACCTTCTCTTTACACCCCCCCCCCCCCCCCCCCAGTCTGAGGCGGTGTGGTTGCCGGTTCTGATCCACGGAGCCATGCAGAACCAGCTTCCTCAGGCCGCCTTCATGCCCTCCTTCATCCTGGAGGTGGATCAGTTCATCCTCACCCCGATCACCACCGCCACCCTGGACGCCAAGGACCAGGAAACCCCCCAGGAGAGGCTGGTGTTCAATGTGACCGCCCCCCCCGCAGAGGGCTACGTCACCCACCTGGACGACCACACCAAGCCCGTCACCTCCTTCAGCTGGCTGGACCTGCACGACATGAAGGTGGCCTACCAGCCGCCCAACAGCAGCCGAGCAGCCCGCAGGAACTACGAGGTACCGAGTGATGTAGTATGCAGTATTACAGTAAAAGTACTGCAGTATTATAGTGATGTAGTATGCAGTATTACAGTAAAAGTACTGCAGTATTATGAGTGATGTAGTATGCAGTATTACAGTAAAAGTACTGCAGTATTATAGTGGTGTAGTATGCAGTATTACAGTAAAAGTACTGCAGTATTATAGTGATGTAGTATGCAGTATTACAGTAAAAGTACTGCAGTATTATAGTGATGTAGTATGCAGTATTACAGTAAAAGTACTGCAGTATTATAGTGATGTAGTATGCAGTATTACAGTAAAAGTACTGCAGTATTATAGTGATGTAGTATGCAGTATTACAGTAAAAGTACTGCAGTATTATAGTGATGTAGTATGCAGTATTACAGTAAAAGTACTGCAGTATTATAGTGATGTAGTATGCAGTATTACAGTAAAAGTACTGCAGTATTATAGTGATGTAGTATGCAGTATTACAGTAAAAGTACTGCAGTATTATAGTGATGTAGTATGCAGTATTATAGTAAAAGTACTGCAGTATTATAGTGATGTAGTATGCAGTATTACAGTAAAAGTACTGCAGTATTATGAGTGATGTAGTATGCAGTATTATAGTGATGTAGTATGCAGTATTACAGTAAAAGTACTGCAGTACTGCTTTTTGGTTTCGTCTTTAACAATGTGTTGTATTTTAGAAGCTTGTTATATTATTGAGTTCCAGGTGATAGACGGGTCCTTCATGTTATATATTATGTGTTACTCTGGTTTCTGTTAGGTTGAGTTCCAGGTGATAGACGGGTCCTTCATGGTCAGCCTTCCCATCATGGTCCACATCTCCATCAGGGTGGCAGAAACAAACGCACCCAGAGTCTCCTGGAACATGGGTACTGTATGTCCTTCCCTCCTTCCTTCCTTCCTTCCCTCCTTCCTGGAACATGGGTACTGTATGTCCTTCCCTCCTTCCTTCCTTCCTTCCCTCCTTCCTGGAACATGGGTACTGTATGTCCTTCCCTCCTTCCTTCCTTCCTTCCCTCCTTCCTGGAACATGGGTACTGTATGTCCTTCCTTCCTTCCTTCATTCCTTCCTTCCTTCCTTCCTGGAACATGGGTACTGTATGTCCTTCCTTCCTTCCTTCCTTCCTTCTTTCCTTCCTTCCTTCCTTCCTTCCTTCCTTCCTTCCTTCCTTCCTGGAACATGGGTACTGTATGTAAAACATCACTAACATGAACCGTGTTCGAGGTTTAACTCTTTTCATACTAAGATGTTTATACATGTTCCTCCTTTCCTTCTTTCCTTCCTTCCTTTATTCCTTCCTTCTTCTCTTCTCTTCATTCCATCTGCCCTTCCTTCCTTTCTTCCTTCCATCTTTCATTCCTTCCTTTCTTCCTTCCTTCCTTCCTTCCTTCCTTCCTTCCTTCCTTCCTTCCTTCCTTCCTTTCTTCTTTTCCTTCCTTCCTTCCTTCCTTCCATTTGTCATCTTTCATTCCTTCCTTTCTTCTTTTCCTTCCTTCCTTCTTGTCTTCTCTTCGTTCTATCTGTCCTTCCTTCCTTCCTTCCTTCCTTCCTTCCTTCCTTCCTTCCTTTGTCTCTTCTCTTTGTTCCTTCTGTCCTTCCTTCCTTCCTTCCTTCCTTCCTTCCTTCCTTCCTTCCTTCTTGTCTTCTCTTCGTTCCTTTTTGTCTTCTCTTCGTTCCATCTGTCCTTTCTTCTTTCCTTCCTTCCTTCCCTCCTTCCTTCCTTCTTCTCTTCTCTTTGTTCCATCTGTCCTTCCTTCCTTCCTTCCTTCCTTCCTTCCTTCCATCTTTCATTCCTTCCTTTCTTCTTTTCCTTCCTTCCTAGAATAATAACTAACTCTTTTCAAAAATCTAAAACAGGAAATAAAAACTGTTCCAACTCTTTATTTTATTCTCAGTTTTTTAATGTTTGGTGTTTTCAGGTCTGGATCTGTTGGAGGGTCAGTCCCGACCGATCACGTGGGAGGAGCTGCAGATAGTCGACAATGACAACATCGACTCGGTCTACCTCGTGGCTGTCGACGGACCGCTGCACGGACGCCTCAGTGTCAGAGGTGAGAGGTCAAAGGTCACAGGAAGCTGCTCTCTAATCCACACACTGTGGGTCTGTTCTAAACCTCATACTTTCCTACTACTCTACTAACTCTGACGTCATGTGAAGTATGTAGTGTGTTTAACTGCGTAGTGATTTAGAGTATGTGAGAAGTTCCTGGATGGTTTACTAGATTCTCCAGAAATGCAGAGTATGCATCAAGAGCTGACTACTCACACTCACATTACCCAAGATGCAACGCTGCTACTCACACTCACATTACCCAAGATGCAACGCTGCTACTCACACTCACATTACCCAAGATGCAACGCTACTACTCACACTCACATTACCCAAGATGCAACGCTACTACTCACACTCACATTACCCAAGATGCAACGCTACTGACTACTCACACTCACATTACCCAAGATGCAACGCTACTACTCACACTCACATTACCCAAGATGCAACGCTACTACTCACACTCACATTACCCAAGATGCAACGCTACTACTCACACTCACATTACCCAAGATGCAACGCTACTACTCACACTCACATTACCCAAGATGCAACGCTACTACTCACACTCACATTACCCAAGATGCAACGCTACTACTCACGCTCACATTACCCAAGATGCAACGCTACTACTCACGCTCACATTACCCAAGATGCAACGCTACTACTCACGCTCACATTACCCAAGATGCAACGCTACTACTCACGCTCACATTACCCAAGATGCAACGCTACTACTCACACTCACATTACCCAAGATGCAACGCTACTACTCACACTCACATTACCCAAGATGCAACGCTACTACTCACACTCACATTACCCAAGATGCAACGCTACTACTCACACTCACATTACCCAAGATGCAACGCTACTGACTACTCACACTCACATTACCCAAGATGCAACGCTACTACTCACACTCACATTACCCAAGATGCAACGCTACTACTCACACTCACATTACCCAAGATGCAACGCTACTACTCACACTCACATTACCCAAGATGCAACGCTACTACTCACACTCACATTACCCAAGATGCAACGCTACTACTCACACTCACATTACCCAAGATGCAACGCTACTACTCACACTCACATTACCCAAGATGCAACGCTACTACTCACACTCACATTACCCAAGATGCAACGCTGCTACTCACACTCACATTACCCAAGATGCAACGCTACTACTCACACTCACATTACCCAAGATGCAACGCTACTACTCACGCTCACATTACCCAAGATGCAACGCTACTACTCACGCTCACATTACCCAAGATGCAACGCTACTACTCACGCTCACATTACCCAAGATGCAACGCTACTACTCACGCTCACATTACCCAAGATGCAACGCTACTACTCACGCTCACATTACCCAAGATGCAACGCTACTACTCACGCTCACATTACCCAAGATGCAACGCTACTACTCACGCTCACATTACCCAAGATGCAACGCTACTACTCACGCTCACATTACCCAAGATGCAACGCTACTACTCACGCTCACATTACCCAAGATGCAACGCTACTACTCACGCTCACATTACCCAAGATGCAACGCTACTACTCACACTCACATTACCCAAGATGCAACGCTACTACTCACACTCACATTACCCAAGATGCAACGCTACTACTCACACTCACATTACCCAAGATGCAACGCTACTACTCACACTCACATTACCCAAGATGCAACGCTACTACTCACACTCACATTACCCAAGATGCAACGCTACTACTCACACTCACATTACCCAAGATGCAACGCTACTGACTACTCACACTCACATTACCCAAGATGCAACGCTACTACTCACACTCACATTACCCAAGATGCAACGCTACTACTCACACTCACATTACCCAAGATGCAACGCTACTACTCACACTCACATTACCCAAGATGCAACGCTACTACTCACACTCACATTACCCAAGATGCAACGCTACTACTCACACTCACATTACCCAAGATGCAACGCTACTACTCACACTCACATTACCCAAGATGCAACGCAACTACTCACACTCACATTACCCAAGATGCAACGCTACTGACTACTCACACTCACATTACCCAAGATGCAACGCTACTGACTACTCACACTCACATTACCCAAGATGCAACGCTACTGACTACTCACACTCACATTACCCAAGATGCAACGCTACTACTCACACTCACATTACCCAAGATGCAACGCTACTACTCACACTCACATTACCCAAGATGCAACGCTGCTACTCACACTCACATTACCCAAGATGCAACGCTACTACTCACACTCACATTACCCAAGATGCAACGCTACTACTCACGCTCACATTACCCAAGATGCAACGCTACTACTCACGCTCACATTACCCAAGATGCAACGCTGCTACTCACGCTCACATTACCCAAGATGCAACGCTACTACTCACACTCACATTACCCAAGATGCAACGCTACTACTCACACTCACATTACCCAAGATGCAACGCTACTACACACACTCACATTACCCAAGATGCAACGCAACTACTCACACTCACATTACCCAAGATGCAACGCTACTGACTACTCACACTCACATTACCCAAGATGCAACGCTACTGACTACTCACTCACATTACCCAAGATGCAACGCTACTACTCACACTCACATTACCCAAGATGCAACGCTACTACTCACACTCACATTACCCAAGATGCAACGCTACTACTCACACTCACATTACCCAAGATGCAACGCTACTACTCACACTCACATTACCCAAGATGCAACGCTACTACTCACACTCACATTACCCAAGATGCAACGCTACTACTCACACTCACATTACCCAAGATGCAACGCCACTACTCACACTCACATTACCCAAGATGCAACGCTACTACTCACGCTCACATTACCAGAGCCGGACAGTAACGGAGTACATTTACTTGAGTACAGTACTTAAGTACAATTTTGAGGGATCTGTACTTTACTCGAGTATCATTTTTGGGGAGTACTCATGACTTTACTCAAGTACATTTGAGAGGCAAATATTGTACTCTTTACTCCACTACATCCATAACCGTGAGTACCCGTTACTTCTACTAAAAAAAAAAAAAAAACTCAATTTGTCGTTTCCCTCTCAAACGTGAACGTGACTCAAACGTCACCACTGATTGGGACAGCCTATCAGCAATCACCTTCAGCCAAAGTCAACTCCATGGTCAGGTGAAATGAGAGAGGAAACCATGTAGGAAAGTAAGGAGAGAAGGAAGGAAGGAAGGAAGGGTGGAAGGAAACCATGGAGGAAAGTAAGGAGAGAAGGAAGGAAGGAAGGGTGGAAGGAAACCATGGAGGAAACAATGGAAGAAGACGCAGCAGGTCCATCTCAGCCCGGGATGAAAATGACTTGATTTTACTTTCAATTCCTTTTACATTCTCCACGGTATTAACATTAACATTTGTCATAACTCCATCCAGGACATTTCTATACATACATGTAAGCACTGTGGGTTAATAAATAATTAAATAGACAAAAGTAATTAAATGAATAAGTGGAATAAGAGAAAACGTTTATTAAAAGTAAGAGTAAAAAAAAAATTAAGGGTAAAATAGAAGAAGTTTAATAAAAGGACTAAAGTTAGGTTAAAAAAGAGATTAAAAGACAAAATAAATACACAAATTAAATAGATAAGAGGATAACACTATAGATGACAATAATAAGACCAGAATAGCAGAACAGAATAAAATTAAAGGATATAAACTATTAAATTTTAACAGGAAGTAGAAGCAGCTGATTCATTGAAGTTAAATATAAACACAGAGAGACTCGGTCATTTCATCGCGTGCTGGTATTCACACACACACACACACACACACACACACACCAAATTCCCAAAGAGGACCCATCGTCTGGCCTTTTCCGCCCTTTTTCCTCCATGTGTTGCCCATCCGTCGAGGCCGGAGCGTCGGAGCAGAGGAAGCATATGTCTAGTGGCTCTGCATGTGTTTCCTAATCAGGTGTAAAACGGGGACGGGGCCACTTCGCCAGGGGCCGAAACCCGCCGCCGTCACCGCTTCCCCTCTCCCCACCGTCCACGTCTGTCCCTTCCAGCCCGGCAGCACGGGGGGAGACGACCGCTTTGTCTCAGCTGAGAGAGACGGGAGGGGTTGCAGTTAGGGGGAAGAGGAGAGGATGGGAGCAGATTGGAGGGACTTATGCCATTTCATGCCGCCGTGCACAGGGAGCAGATGCACTGTCCCCAAACAGGTTTTAATGCTACCAGCTAGAAAAGGAGGGGGGGGGGGGTGAATTGGGGGGGGGTGGCAGGAGTGCAGCCACCCCCCCGAGGGATCCAGGCGGCAGGGAGTTAACCTTTCATGGCTGCTTTACACTCATAGAAAAACACAGAAATAAGCTCTGAGAGTGAAGAGGAAACGCTTCATACTGCAAAAAGCTGCAAACGCTCCTCAGACGTCAGAGTGTGAAAGGAAGAGAGGAAAGAAAGGAGGGAGGAAGGAAGAGAGGAAAGAAAGGAGGGAGGATGGAAGAGAGGAAAGCTGAACGGTAGAGATAAAAAACATGCAGAAAAGCATTAAAAGTCCTTTCAAGGTAATAAAAAGTCTTACATTTCATATCTGAAGGTGTTGAAGGAAGGAATGAAGACAAGAAGGGAGGGAGGAAGGAAAGGAAGGAAGGAAGAAGAAAGGAAGGAAGGAAGGAAGGAAGGAAGGAAGAAGGAAGGAAAGGAGGGAGGAAGGAAGGCGGAAAGGAAAGAAGAAGGAAGGAAAGGAGGGAGGAAGGAAGGAAGGAAAGGAGGAAGGAAGGAAGGGAGAAGGAAGGAAAGGAGAGAGGAAGGAAGAGAGGAAAGTTGAACCATAGACATGAAAACATGCTTTTCACTTTTTATAGGCTGCTAAAAGGGAGGAAGGAAGGGAGGGAAGAAAAGAAGGTAGGAAGAAAGAAAAGGGAGATGGAGGAAAGAAAGAGAGAAGGAAGGACAGAAGGAAGGAAGGTTTCAGCCTCTAAAATGTGACATTAGAGGAACAAAGCATAAAGAAAATTATATTATATTAACAGACGTTTTTCAAGACATTTTATAGTTTTTTTTTTATATCAATAATGAAAATATTGTTAATCCTTAATGTGTTGAGGATTGTCTGAGGTGGAAAACTTGTCATATTAAATGTTTCGAAATGACGTCATGTTGAGATTTTGAGGCTTCAGTTTAAACGACTGATTATTTTAAACAAACATATTTTTAAGATAATACACAATTTAACAATTTATTACTTTATGAAGTAATCAGATTC
>NC_070584.1:34712248-34784748 GCF_027409825.1 Scomber japonicus
AGGAAGGAAGGAGGGAAGGAAGGAGGGAGAAAGGAAAAGAGGAAGGAAGGAAAGAAGGACAGAGTAAAGAGGTAGGGGGAGGAAAAAAAGAGAAGGAAGGAAAGGAAGAAAGGAAAGGAAAGGAGGGGAGGGAAGGAAGAAAGGGAGGAAAGGACGGGGAGGGAAGGAAGAAAGGGAGGAAAGGAGGGAGGGAAGGAAGAAAGGAGGAAAGGAGGGGAGGGAGGAAGGACAGGAAGGAAGAAAGAAAGGGAGGAAGAAGTAGGGAAGAAAGAAAGGGAGGAAAGGGAGGAAGGAAGTAGGGAAGAAAGAAAGGGAGGAAAGAAGGGAGGGAAGGAAGGAAGAAAGGGAGGGGGGGAAGGAAGGAAGGAGGGAGGGAGAAAAGAAAAGAGGAAGGAAGGAAAGAAGGACAGAGTAAAGAAGGAGGAAGGAAGGAAGGAAAGAGGGACAGAGTAAAGAGGTAGGGGGAGGAAAGAAAGAGAAGGGAGGGAGGAAGGAGGGAAGGAAGGAAGGGAGGAAAGGAAAGAAGGGAGGGAGGAAGGAAAGAAGGACAGAGTAAAGAGGTAGGGGGGAGGAAAAAAAAAGAGAAGGAAGGAAGAAAGGGAGGAAAGGAAAGAAGGGAGGAAGGAAGGAAGGGAAAGAAGGGAGGGAGGGAGGAAAGAAGAAGGAGGAAGGAAGGAAGGAAGGAAGGAAGGAAGGAAGGAGGGAGAGACTGAGAGAAAACCCACCACACAAGATGACGGAGATAGAAGAAGAAGAAGAAAGGGAAGACATATGGAATATAAAGTGGATAGAAGTTTCTGTTCTCCATCTTTTTTATAGCAGTAATTAATTAATTAAATGTAGTTTTTATGTATTTTTAAGGATATCTAGTATAAAAAAGGAAAGGAGGAAGGAAGGGAGGAAAGAAAAGAAGGGATGAAAGGAGGAAGGAAAGGAGGAAGGAATGAAAGAAGTACAGAGTAAAGAGGTAGGGGGGAGGGGAGGAAGGAAGGACTGAAGGAAGGAAAGGAGGAAGAAGGAAGGAAAGGAGGAAGGGAGGAAGGAAAGAAATGAGGAAAAAGGAAGGAAAGAAGGAGGAAGAAGGAAGGAAGGAAAGGAGGAGGAGGAAGAAGGAAGGAAGGAGGGAGGGAGGAAGGAAAGGGAAGGAAGGGTTAGGGTTCGGGTTTGAAGGAATTGATTAATTTTAGTTTGGTTTTATTTTGAAGGAGTTGACTAGTTTTAGTTTGGTTTTATTTTGAAGGTCAATTACTTTTTATTTAGTTTTTCAGATATTCAAAGAAAGCCTTGACTTGTAGAAGCTTCTTTAACCATGGCTGCTGCAGGTGTGGTGATGATGATGATGATGATGGTGATGATGATGAAGAACAGGAGGAAGGAGGAGGAGGAGGAGGATGGGGAGGATGGGGAGGAGGACGAGGAGGAGGACGAGGGAGGAGGAGGAGGAGGAGGAAGGAGGAGGAGGAGGAGGAGGGAGGAGGAGGAGGAGGAGGATGAGGCGGAGGAGGAGGAGGAGAAGGAGGAGGAAGGAGGAGGAGGAGGGGAGGGGAGGAGGGAGGAGGAGGAGGAGGAGGAGGGGGAGGAGGAGGAGGAGAAGGAGGAGAGGAGGAGGGAGGGGGAGGAGGAGGAGGAGGAAGGAGGAGGAGGAAGAAGAGGAGGAAGGGAGGAGGAGTTTTTCAGATATTCAAAGAAAGCCTTGACTTGTAGAAGCTTCTTTAACCATGGCTGCTGCAGGTGTGGTGATGATGATGATGATGATGGTGATGATGATGAAGAACAGGAGGAAGGAGGAGGAGGAGGAGGATGGGGAGGATGGGGAGGAGGACGAGGAGGAGGACGAGGGAGGAGGAGGAGGAGGAGGAAGGAGGAGGAGGAGGAAGGGGGGAGGAGGAGGAGGAGGAAGGAGGATGAAGGAGGAGGAGGAGGAGGAGGAAGGGAGGAGGAGGAGGAGGAGGGAGGAGGAGGACTGTAACTCTCAGCACTAATAGAGCTGACTGTGCTGGTATGACAGCGCTGGTTAATGATCTCATTTAAACACTTATTACCCAGCAGCTGTCAACTTATCTCCTCAGCAGGGGGTCCGAGAATAAAGAGTCTGCTGCTGAGGGTCTGTGAGAGAGCCCTCCCTCCCTCCCTCCCTTCCTTCCTTCCCTCCCTCCCTCCCTCCCTCCCCTTCCTTCCTTCCTTCCTTCCTTCCTTCCTTCCTTCCTTCTGTCCTGCCTTCTTCCCTCTTTCTTTCCTTCCCTTCCTTCCTTCCTTCCTTCCTTCTTTCCTCCCTTCCTTCCCCTACTCTGTGGATCTGTGAGAGGCCACATGAGACCCCCTCTAGACTCAGACTGGCAGTAGCCGGGGTTACATGGAGCTGTGGAGGACCTTCCTTCCTTCCTTCCTTCCTTCCTTCCTTCCTTCCATTCCTTCCTTCCTTCTGTCCTGCCTTCCTTCCTTCCTTCCCTAACCCTAACCCTGAGGGGTCTCTGTGAGAGCCACATGAGACTCAGGACTGGCAGTAGCCTCCTACCTTCCTCCCTTCCTCCCCTTCCTGCCTTCCTTCCTTCCTTCCCTTCCTTCCTTCCTTCCTTCCCTAACCCTAACCCTGAGGGTCTGTGAGAGCCACATGAGACTCAGACTGGCAGTAGCCTCCTACCTTCCTTCCTGCCTTCCTTCCTTCCTTCCCTTCCTTCCTTCCTTCCTTCCCTAACCCTAACCCTGTGGATCTGTGAGAGCCACATGAGACTCAGACTTGGCAGTAGCCTCCTACCTTCCTCCCTCCCATTCCTTCCTTCCTTCCCTAACCCTACCCTGTGGATCTGTGAGAGCCACATGAGACCCCTGAGCACTCAGACTGGCAGTAGCCGGGGTTACATGGAGCTGCGGAGGATCTTCCTTCCTTCCTTCCTTCCTTCCATCTGTCCTTCCTTCCTTCCTTCCTTCCTTCCCTTCCCTAACCCTGTGGAACTGTGAGAGCCACATGAGACCCCCCGAACACTCAGACTGGCAGTACATGGAGCTGTGGAGGACCTTCCTTCCTTCCTTCCTTCCTTCCTTCTTTCCTTCCTTCCATCTGTCCTTCCTTCCATCTGTCCTTCCTTCCTTCCATCTGTCCTTCCTTGCTTCTGTCTGTCCTTCCTCCCTCCTTCTCCCTTTCTTCCCTCCTTCCTTCTTTCCTTCCTTCCTTCCTTGCTTCCGTCTGTCCTTCTTCCCTCCTTCTCCCTTTCTTCCCTTCCTTCTTTCCTGCCTTCCTCCCTCCCCTCCATCTTTCCTTCCTTCCTCCCCCCTACCTTCCTCCCTTCCTTCCTTCCTTCCCTAACCCTAACCTGAGGGTCTGTGAGAGCCACATGAGACCCCTCTAGACTCAGACTGGCAGTAGCCTCCTACCTTCCTCCCTTCCTTCCTTCCTTCCTTCCTTCCTTCCTTCCTTCCCTAACCCTAACCCTGTGGATCTGTGAGAGCCATAGAGACCCCATGAACACTCAGACTGGCAGTAGCCGGGGTTACATGGAGCTGCGGAGGATCTTCCTTCCTTCCTTCCTTCCTTCCTTCCGTCTGTCCTTCCTCCCTCCCTCCTCCCCTTCCTTCTTTCCTTCTGTCCTTCCTTCCTTCTTTCCTTCCTTGCTTCTGTCTGTCCTTCCTCCCTCCCTCCTCCCTTCCTTCTTTCCTTCTGTCCTGCCTTCTCTCCCTTTTCTTTCCTTCCCTTCCTTCTTTCCTTCCTTCCTTCCTTCCTTCCTTCCTTCCTTCCTTCCTTCCTTCCTTCCTTCCTTCCTTCCTTCCCCTCCCTAACCCTAACCCTGTGGAACTGTGAGAGCCACATGAGACCCCTGAACACTCAGACTGGCAGTAGCCGGGGTTACATGGAGCTGTGGAGGATCTTCCTTCCTTCCTTCCTTCCTTCCTTCCTTCCTTCCTTCCTTCCCTAACCCTAACCCTAACCCTGTGTATCTGTGAGAGCCACATGAGGAAAAGGGATTAGGAAGGAAAGGAAGGAAGGAAGGAAAGAGAAAGGGATTAGGAAGGAAAGGAAGAAAGGAAAAGAAGATGAAGGAAGGGAACAAAGAAAGGTTAGATGACAAGAGAGTAGGAAGGAAAAGGCCGGATCATTAAAAAGATGGACGGGATGGAAGGGAGAAAGGAGTCAAGGAGTGAGGAAGGAAGGGAAGATGGAAGGAAGAAAGAAAGGACAAATTGGAAGGAGGAGAAAGAAGGAAGGAAGGAAGGAGGGAGGCAGGAAAGAAGGAAGGAAGGAGGGAGGGAGGGATGCAGGAAAGAAGGAAGGAAAGAAGACAGAAAGGACAGATGGAAGGAAGAAAGGAAGGGGAAAATGGAAGGAAGGAAGGAAGGAAGGAAAAAGAAGGAAGAGAAGACAGGAAGTGGGCCGGTTCTGGCCCACGGGCCGCATGTTTGACCTCCCTGAGTTAAAGTCTGAATCAGTCTGTGAACCTGTGACGTATTTATTATCTTCCGTCCTCGCTCTGCCCCGAAAACGTTTCCTTCCTTCCTTCCCTCTTTCCTTCCCTCCTTCCTTCTGTCCTTCCTTCCTTCCTTCCGTCCTTCCTTCCTTCCTTCCTTCCGTCCGTCCGTCTGTCCTTCCTTCCATCTGTCCTTCCTCCCTCCCTCCTTCTTGAGTCTTGATGTAAATCTGCTATTACATACAAGTGCTAAACATTGACCTAACAGTTAAATGGGTTCAATATATTTTAGTTTTTGAGCAGATATCATGACAGGAAGTGACCTGTTTATTATTTCCTGTCCTTCGCTCTGCCTGAAAACGTTTCCTGTCACAGACGGAAACTAACTGAAGTGTTTAGAGGAGGACAAACTCGGGCTAATGCTCGGGCTAATGCTCGGGCTAATGCTCGAGCTAATGACGCTAATGACGCTAATTAAAAGCTCTTATTAATGAGTGTGTGTTCAAGCAGCGACGGCAGACGCAGCGGAAAGTCCCCGATGATGTTAACTACTATTAATCTACGCTAATCAGTGCTGTCGCCTGGCAGGACGCCCCCCCCCCCCCCCCCCCCTACCCCCGTCTCCCCCGCCACCCCCCCACCCCCCGCCTCTGAACGGTCCCCTCTGTCACAGCAGTTAGCATAATCACAGAGGAAGAAAGAAAGAAAAAGGAAGGAAGGAAGGAAGGGAGAGAGAAAGAAAGAAAGAAGGAAGGAAAGGAGGGAGGAAGAAGGAAGGAAGGGAGGGAGGAAGGAGGGAGGAAAGGAGGGAGAAATAAGGAAGGAAGGGGAGGAAAGAAGGAAGAAATAAAGAAGGTAGGGAGGACAGGAGGAAGAAGGAAGGGAGGAAAGGAAGAAGGAAGAAGGAAGGGAGGAAAGGACGGAGAAAGAAAGGTAGGAAGAAATGAGGAAGGAAGGGAGGAAAGGAGGAAGAAAGAAGGAAGGGAGGAAAGGAGGAAGAAAGAAGGAAGGAAGGAGGAAAGGGAGGAAGTAAGAAGGGAGGAAGGGAGGAAAGGAGGAAGGAAGGGAGGGAGGAAAGAAAGAAGAAAGAAGGGAGGAAAGGAGGAAGAAAGAAGGAAGGGAGGAAAGGAGAAAGAAGGAAGGGAGGAAACCTACGTTAATCATTGCTGTCGCCCCCTTACCCCCCCCACCCCCCTCCCTCCTCCCTCCTCCTCTGAACGGTCCCCTCTGTCACAGCAGTTAGCATAATCACGGAGGGCGGCCATATTGTCTTCCCCAGTGAGCAGGTGGTGGTCGTCACAGGCGATGACTGATGACTCTGGGTGTTCCCTCTGAAGCCCCTCAGGCAGGACTTCAGACTCTAAATGCTCAAATATGCTCAAACATTTACATCCAGTTTTACATTTAGGAAAATATTTGACCCCGAAAGCCGCCGAGGCCGAGGTCTGGAGACTCGTAGCGACCTGCAGGGCACGCGCCGGGTTTTACAAAACAAGGACTGGTGGCTCTGCTCCAGATTGAATTTAAATATTTGAGGAGAGATCCGCCCCTGCAGCCCCGAGCCAGGAATAGTTTAACATGAACACTCGACATGTTTTCATCTCTCTTAGTTTGAATTTAGAATAATCAGAGAAATATATGATTATGAAAATATGCTCACATTTAAATCTGGAATATATGATTCCTCTTGTTCATACTGAGCTTTAGATCCTTCATAACCCTCCTGATGTCCTCAGGTCAAGGACAGGAGGAAGGAGGAAAAGAGGAAGGACAGGAGGAAGGAGGAAAAGAGGAAGGAAGGAAGGACAGGAAGAAGAAGGAAGGAAGGAAAGAAAGGAGTAAGGAGGAAAAGGGGAGGAAGGAAGGGGAGAAGGAAGGAAGGAAAGGAGTAAGGAGGGAGGGAGGGAGGAAGGAAGGATGGAAGGAAGGCAGGGAGGAAGGAATGAAGGATGGAAGGAAGGCAAGGACGAAGGAAAGGAGGGAGGGAGGGAGGGAGGAAGGATGGAAAGGAGTAAGGATGGAGGGAGGGATCAAGGGAGGAAAGATGGAAGGAAGGAAGAGAGTAAGGAGGGAGGGAGGGAGGAAGGAATGAAGGATGGAAGGAAGGCAGGGAGGAAGGAATGAAGGATGGAAGGAAGGCAAGGACGAAGGAAAGGAGGGAGGGGAGGGAGGGAGGGAGGAAAGGATGGAAAGGAGTAAGGAGGGAGGGAGGGAGGGAGGAAGGGAAGGAAGGAAGGAAGGAAAGAAGGACAGAAGGACTGGTGGCTCTGCTCCAGATTGAATTTAAATATTTGAGGAGAGATCCGCCCCTGCAGCCCCGAGCCAGGAATAGTTTAACATGAACACTCGACATGTTTTCATCTCTCTTAGTTTGAATTTAGAATAATCAGAGAAATATATGATTATGAAAATATGCTCACATTTAAATCTGGAATATATGATTCCTCCCTGTTCATACTGAGCTTTAGATCCTTCATAACCCTCCTGATGTCCTCAGGTCAAGGAAGGAAGGAAGGAGGAAAAGAGGAAGGACAGGAGGAAGGAGGAAAAGAGGAAGGAAGGAAGGACAGGAAGAAGAAGGAAGGAAGGAAAGAAAGGAGTAAGGAGGAAAAGGGGAGGAAGGAAGGGGAGAAGGAAGGAAGGAAAGGAGTAAGGAGGGAGGGAGGGAGGAAGGAAGGATGGAAGGAAGGCAGGGAGGAAGGAATGAAGGATGGAAGGAAGGCAAGGATGAAGGAAAGGAGGGAGGGAGGGAGGGAGGAAGGATGGAAAGGAGTAAGGATGGAGGGAGGGATCAAGGGAGGAAAGATGGAAGGAAGGAAGAGAGTAAGGAGGGAGGGAGGGAGGAAGGAATGAAGGATGGAAGGAAGGCAGGGAGGAAGGAATGAAGGATGGAAGGAAGGCAAGGACGAAGGAAAGGAGGGAGGGAGGGAGGGAGGGAGGAAGGATGGAAAGGAGTAAGGAGGGAGGGAGGGAGGGAGGAAGGAAGGAAGGAAGGAAGGAAAGAAGGACAGAAGGACTGGTGGCTCTGCTCCAGATTGAATTTAAATATTTGAGGAGAGATCCGCCCCTGCAGCCCCGAGCCAGGAATAGTTTAACATGAACACTCGACATGTTTTCATCTCTCTTAGTTTGAATTTAGAATAATCAGAGAAATATATGATTATGAAAATATGCTCACATTTAAATCTGGAATATATGATTCCTCCTGTTCATACTGAGCTTTAGATCCTTCAGGAAGGATGGAAGGAAAGGAGGGAAGGAAGGAAAGGAGTAAGGACAAAAAGAGGAAGGAATTTAGGAGGGAGGGAGGGAGGAAGGAAGGAAGGGAGGAACGAAAGATGGAAGCAAGGAAAGATGGAAGGAAGAAAGAAAGAAGGAATGAAAGGAGGAAGGGAGGAGAGAAGGAAGGGAGTAAGGATGGAGGGAGGGATCAAGGGAGGAAAGATGGAAGGAAGGAAGGGAGTAAGGAGGGAGGGAAGGAGGAAGGAAAGAAGGAAGGAAGGGAGTAAGGAGAGAGGGAGGGATGAATGAAGGAGAGAAGGAAGGAAGGGAGGGAGGGAGGAAGAAGGAAGGAAGGAGGGAGGGACAAAGGAAGGAGAGAAGGAAGGGAGTAAGGAAGGAGGGAGGGAGGGATGAAGGAAGGAAGGGAGTAAGGAGGGAAGGAGGGATGAAAGGATAGAAAGAAGGAAGGAAAGAGAGAGGGAGGCAGAAGGGAAGGAAGGAAATGACTAAGGAGGGAGGGAAGAAGGAAGGAAAGGAGTAGGGAGGGAGGAAGGAAGGAAAGAAGGAAGGATGGAAAGGAGTAAGGAGGGAGGAAGGGAGGAAGGAAGGAAAGAAGGAAGGAAGGAAGTTTCCTCTCAGCGATCTCTCTCAGCTTGAATTTAGAATAATCAGAGAAATATATGATTATGAAAATATGCTCACATTCAAATCTGCTCTGGAATCTATGAGCAGTGTTCATGCTGTAATGATTCCTCCTCCTGTTCATACTGAGTCCTCAGGTCAAGGACGGACAGAAGGAAGGAGGAAAAGAGGAAGGATGGAAGGAAGGATGGAAGGAAGCAAAGAAGGAAAGGAGTAAGGACGAAAAGAGGAAGGAATTTAGGAGAGAAGGAAGGAAAGGACGGAAGGAAGGAGTAAGGATGGAAGGAAGGATGGGAGTAAGGAGGGAGGGAGGAAAGATGGAAGGAAGGAGTAAGGATGGAAGGAAGGAAGGGAGTAAGGAGGGAGGGAGGGATGGAAGGAGGAGGGAGCAAAGAAAGAGGGGAAGAAGGAAGGAAAAATTAAAGAAAGAGGAAGGAAGAAGGGAGGAAGGAAGGAAGGACGGAAGGTAGGAGGAAGGAAAGGAGGAAGGAAGCAAGGAAGGATGGAAGGAGGAGGGAGCAAAGAAAGAGGGGAGGAGGGGAAGAAGGAAGGAACAGTCAAAAGAGACGGGGTCAGTTTGACCCGGGAGGACGACAGGAAGGTTAAAGCTCTTACTGTGGAAACATGGATTTAAAAGTTGATGTGAAGCTAATATGAAGCTTCAGAGTCTGAATGAGTCAAATCTTCATCTTCTATGTTTCAGTGTTACACTGTTTTTAGTAGCAAAGTCTTTTTGTTACTATACTTCCACCACAGAGAAACAGGAAACACGTAGGAAGGAAGGAACGTAGGAAGGAAGGAAGGGAAACACTAAGAGGGAATCTGATGCTAAAAAGACTGTAAATGTGTCAGTGAGGAAAGGAAGGAAGGAAGGAAGGTAGGAAACCTTTGTTATTGTGCTCTTCTTCTTCTTATTAACAAACAAAGTTGGGGCTGTAAATTACGGGAGATTCCCGGGAGATGAATCTAAAATTGATTATGCATGAAAAAAAATACCTTCATATCTATATATAACCGCTTTTATTTTGAAAAATACCGTGATATACGTTTTTGGTCATACCGCCCAGCACTAGTTCATCATCTGAACTCACAGCTTCATTTCATTTTCTAATGGGTTTAAAAACTAACTCTGGACACTTCCTGTCCCCTTGCTGCTCTCCTTCCTGTCCCCTTGCTGCTCTCCTTCCTGTCCCCTTGCTGCTCTCCTTCCTGTCCCCTTGCTGCTCTCCTTCCTGTCCCTCCTTCCTGTCCCCTTGCTGCTCTCCTTCCTGTCCCCCCGCTGCTCTCCTTCCTGTCCCCCGCTGCTCTCCTTCCTGTCCCCTGCTGCTCTCCTTCCTGTCCCTCCTTCCTGTCCCCCCGCTGCTCTCCTTCCTGTCCCCCCGCTGCTCTCCTTCCTGTCCCCCGCTGCTCTCCTTCCTGTCCCCCCCGCTGCTCTCCTTCCTGTCCCTCCTTCCTGTCCCCCGCTGCTCTCCTTCCTGTCCCTCCTTCCTGTCCCCTTGCTGCTCTCCTTCCTGTCCCCCCGCTGCTCTCCTTCCTGTCCCCCGCTGCTCTCCTTCCTGTCCCCTGCTGCTCTCCTTCCTGTCCCTCCTTCCTGTCCCCCCGCTGCTCTCCTTCCTGTCCCCCGCTGCTCTCCTTCCTGTCCCCTGCTGCTCTCCTTCCTGTCCCCCCGCTGCCTTCCTTCCTGTCCCCTGCTGCTCTCCTTCCTGTCCCCCCGCTGCTCTCCTTCCTGTCCCCCGCTGCTCTCCTTCCTGTCCCCCCGCTGCTCTCCTTCCTGTCCCCCGCTGCTCTCCTTCCTGTCCCTCCTTCCTGTCCCCCGCTGCTCTCCTTCCTGTCCCCCCGCTGCTGCCGGGTGGAGGTTTTAACTCTGGAGAGGCGACAGCAGGAGAGCAGAGATAAAGATGAAGAGGTGGATCCGTCCCTCGTCCTCTGTGTCTCCGTCTTATTAGGACGCCGCCGCCGCCGCCCTTCCTCCTCCTCCTCTGGGTGTGAAAAGCTGTGTTTTGTTGGAGTGGCGGCGGTGGGATCGAGGCGGAGGAGGGGGGGTTGAGGGGGGGGGTTAATTCGCTCTCACGGGGGAAGGAAAGGCGTCGGCGGCTGCCAGACTGTTCTCGGCTCGTCTGTTAATCTGCAGAACGGCGAAGAGGCTGACGGACGCGATGCCAAGAGCGAGGCGGCGAGCTGCAGATGGCAACACTTCACCAGCTAACGTCACTTCATGATCCTCCTCTGCTGCTGCTGCTGCTGCTGCTGCTGCTGCGGGGGGGGGGGGGGGGGGCTGTTGGGGGGGGGGGGCTGCTGCTGGAAGCCTCTGCCTCCTTTATACTACACGTTTAAAGAAACCTGTTCCCTCTCTTCTCTGAACAGAGTGTTGTAGTTTTCCATGTCTTAAAACTTCAATATATATCAATATTAGGGCTGTCAAATGATTAATCGAGATTAATCGCAGTTTCCATAGTTAATCGTGATTAATGGCGTTTTGAATGTCATGTGTAAAATCCTGTTATTTTCCATTTGAAGGCAGTTTTAAGCCCATAATGTAAAGCATTTCTTACCAGAGTGTCTTAACTGGGAATCAATCACGGCTCTGCTGCGACTCCCACACTCCAAAATGGTCCTTTGGTGGAGCTGAGGCTGGCTTGGCTGCACCTGGGTGTTTAGCGTGGAGGTGCTAACTCAAACTCCACGTACTCCGGTGGTAGTTAAACTCCGTTTGACACAGGTTGCATTTTACTTTTGACTTGTCAACTGAAGCGTCTGGAAGTGTTTTAAAGTTAAACAAGCCGTTCAAAAGTCCAGTAGCTCTCTTACTTTCCATCAGCGCGGTAGGTTTACTGCAGGAGGCCACTTCAAAGCATAGCGCTACAGCTAGAGGAGCCGTCTACGGGGGAGTAGAAGGGACAAAAAGGCTTGACACATTAAAATGAGATTAAAAAAGATTAACGAGTTATGGATTGCATTAATCTAATCGCGATTACGCTGACAGCCCTAGTAAAAATTAATAATAATAAACTTTATTTATGGAGCAGCTTTCATACGAAGGATGGAGCTCAACGTGTTTTACAGAGAAAATAAAAATACAATAAAACAACCACAAATAGTTTTATTTCCATTTTTTATGCCCATCCATCCATCCATTTGTCCATCCATCCATCCGTCCATCCGTCCATCCATCCATCCATCCGTCCATCCGTCCATCCATCCATCCATCCATCCATGTCTGTACATCTATCATCTATCAATCCTTCCATCAACATCTCTGTCCATCCATCCTTCAGTCCCTTCATCCATCCATCCATCCATCCTTCAGTCCCTTCATCCATCCATCCATCCTTCAGTCCCTTCATCCATCCATCCATCCTTCCTTCAGTCCCTTCATCCATCCATCCTTCAGTCCCTTCATCCAGCTCTCCATCCATCCTTCAGTCCCTCCATCCATCCATCCATTTGTCCATCCGTCCATCCGTCCGTCCATTTGTCCATCCGTCCATCCATTTGTCCATCCATCCATCCGTTTGTCCATCCATCCTTCAGTCCCTTCATCCATCCATCCATCCATCAGTCCCTTCATCCAGCTCTCCATCCTTCCTTCTGTCCTTCCTCCCTCCCTCCCTCCCTCCCTCCCTCCCTCCCTCCCTTCTTTCCTTGACACAAGGACAACAGGAGGGTTAAACTAATCGTGCTCTAATTGAGACATTCTCCGATCAGTGTCCTTATTGTCCCGTGGTGATGGTGCTGTCCTCTTGCTGTCTTCTATAATCTGTCCATTTTTCCCATTTGTCCTATAATTGTCTCTCTTGTAATCGTAGTTCAGGGGCGTTAAACTCACTTTCATTAAAGGGCCACATACAGACCAATTTGATCTCATGTGGGCCGGATCATTAAAAAGAAGGAAGGAAAGAAGGGAGGAAGGAAGGAAATAAGATGGGAAGGAAGGAAAGACAGACAAAAGGAAAGAGGGAAGAAAGGTAGGAAGGACAGATGGAAGGAATGAAGGAACGAAGAAAGGAAGGAAAGAAAGAAGGAAGGAAGAACAGAAGGAAGAAAGGAAAAAGGAAGGTAGGGAGGAAGGACAGATGGAAGGAAGGAAGGAAAAGAACACCGAAAGGAAAGTGGGCCGGATTGGACGCCTTGGCGGGCCGGTTGTGGCCCACGGGCCGCATGTTTGACCCCCCTGTTTTAGTTTATGTGTAATTATTTCCATTACTCTCTGCTTTATACCAGAAACCTTCTTATTGCTTTTTTACTCGCCGATAGCAGAACTTTATCCTCTTTTAGTTTTATCTTATAAGATTTAGGTATCTCGTATCCTATTATCCATATCCGTCATATGTTATCCCAATATCCTATCATCTTTTGGCAAGATGGGATTTATCTGGTTTTATCATTTTTAAGGGATCATTGTTTTGCTGCATGCAGGAGAGACAATACATTTAGTTTTCTCGAATCCTTGCGTCTCATAGTCCTCTGTGCCTTCCTCCCTCCCTCCTTTCCTTTCCTTTCCTCTCCTCCCTTCCTCCCTCCCTCCCTCCTTCTCTCTTCCTTCCTTCCTTCCTTCCTCCCTCCTTCCCTTTCCTCCCTCCCTCCCTCCTTCTCTCTTCCTCCCTCCCTCCCTCCTTCTCTCCTCCTTCCTTCCTTCCTTCCTTCCTTCCTTCCTTCTCTCTTCCTTCCTTCCTTCCTTCCTCCCTCCTTCCCTTTCCTCCCTTCCTCCCTCCCTCCCTCCTTCTCTCTTCCTTCCTTCCTTCCTTCCTCCCTCCTTCCCTTTCCTCCCTTCCTCCCTCCCTCCCTCCTTCTCTCTTCCTTCCTCCCCCGTGGGCCAGAACCGGCCCGCCAAGGGGTCCGCCCCGGCCCACTTCCTGTCTTCTTTTCCTTCCTTCTTTTCATTCTTTGTTACTTATTTCCTTCCTTCTATCTTTCCTTCCTCCTTTCCTTCCTTCCTTCCTTCCTCCTTTTATTTCTTTGTTCCTTCCTTCCTTCCATCTTTCCTTTTGTTTTCTTTTCCTTCCTTCCTTCCACTTGTCCTGTCTTCCCTCCATCTTTTCTTCCTTCTTCTCTTTCCTTCCTTCCTTCCTTCCATCCTTCCTTCCTTCCTTCCATCTTTTTAATGATACGGCCCACATGAGATCAAATTGGTCTGTATGTGGCCCTTGAATGAAAATGAGTTTGACACCTCTGATCTAACCCATTAGCAAGACGGGATTTATCTGGTTTTATCATTTTTAAGGGATCATCCTCCTATCAGTGTCCTTACTGTCCCGTGGTGATGGTGCTTTCCTCTATAATCTATCCATGTCTCTTGTAATCGTAGTTCAGAGGAGTCTGAAGAAAGAAGGGAAGGAAGTAAGGAAAGACAGACAAAAGGAAAGAGGAAGAAAGGTAGGAAGGACAGACAGAAGGAAGGAAGGAAGGAAGGAAAACAGGAAGGTAGGAAGGACAGGTGGCAAGAAGGACAGACTGAAGGAAGGAAAGAAGGAAGGACAGATGGAAGGGAGAAAGGAAAAAGGAAGATAGGGAGGGAGGACAGAAGGAAAAAAGGAAGGTCAAGACGGGATTTATCTGTTTTTATCATTTTTAAGGGATGAGAGACTACATTTAGTTTTTAGAAATACACAAAATCTTGAATCCTTGCGTCTCATAGTCCTCTGTGCCGCTCACATCTGTAATATTGACAGAAAGAAAAAGCTTAAATTCAGACAGCTGAGACGTACAGACGACAGCAGAGCGAGAGTTTCAGAAGCAGTTGGATGTGTTTTGTGAACCCGTAGAGGAAGAAAGCGTCCGAGGTTGGAATCACAGCAGCAGCAGCAGAAGCAGAAGTGGCATGTTGGAGCCTGGAGTCGGACATCTGTTGGGGGGGTTGGTCAACATATGTTTCCACCGCGCTGTCTTCCCACCAAGATGACATTCTGATGTCCCTCCAATTTATAAAAAAAATAGAAAAAAAACCTTCAAAATAAAACGCTGCTCCAAAAAAAAAAAAAAATGAAACCACAAAATAAACGGTGTTGGTTTTTTAGGTGTTTTAGAGTTTTGGATGTGTTGGATGTTTCCTCTCTCCTTCCTTCCTTCTGTCTTTTCCTTCCCTCCTACCGTCTTTCCTTCCTTCCTTACTTTCCTCCCTCCCTTCCTCTTTTCCTTTCTCCCTCCCTCGCTCGCTCCTACTGTCCTTCCTTCCTCCCTTCCTCCCTCCTTTCCTTTCCTTTCCTTCCTTCCTTCCTTCCTTCCTTCCTTCCTTCCTTCCTTCCTTCCTTCCTTCCTTGTCCCTTCCTTTCCTTCCTTCCTTCCTTCCCTTCCTTCCTCCCTCCCTCCTTCCCTTCCTTCCTTCCTCCCTCCTTCCCTCCTTTCTTTCTCTTTGGATGTGTTGGATGTTTCCTCTCTCCTTCCTTCCTTCTGTCCTTCTTTCCTTCCCTCCTTCTGTCTTTCCTTCCTTCCTTACTTTCCTCCCTCCCTCCCTCTTTTCCTTTCTCCCTCCCTTGCTCGCTCCTACTGTCCTTCCTCCCTCCCTCCCTCCCTCCCTCCCTCCTTTCCTTTCCTTTCCTTCCTTCCTTGTCTCTTCCTTTCCTTCCTTCCTTCCTTCCTTCCTCCCTCCTTCCCTTCCTTCCTTCCTCCCTCCCCCCCTCCTTCCCTTCCTTCCTTCCTTCCTTCCTTCCTTCCTTTCTATTTATAACGCTGACCGACTCTCTCAGCTCCTCCAGCTGTGAAAGAATCCACTTTCACTAAAAACTAGAAAAATGAACATTTTCCTCGACATGGTTTCAGATTTCTGGATTAAAGCAGGAAGTCAGAGCTGCTGTGGGATTTTCTGTCTGGCTTTTCCTTCCTCCCTTCCCTCCCTCCTTCCTTCCTTCCTTCCTTCCTTTCTTTCCTTCTCTCCTTACTTTGCTTCCTTCTTCCTTCCTTTCCTTCTGTCCTCCCTTTCTTCCTCTCTCCTTCTTTCCTTCCTCCTTCTCTCTTTCGTTCCTTTCTTCTGTCCTCCCTTCCTCCTTCTTTCCGTCCCTCCCTCCCTTCCTTCTTTCCTCCCTCCCGTCCTTCTTTCCTCTGTAGTATAAACTAGCTAACTGTATATAAAGTAGTATAAACTAGCTAACTGTATATAAAGTAGTATAAACTAGCTAACTGTATATAAAGTAGTATAAACTAGCTAACTGTATATAAAGTAGTATAAACTAGCTAACTGTATATAAAGTAGTATAAACTAGCTAACTGTATATAAAGTAGTGTAAACTAGCTAACTGTATATAAAGTAGTATAAACTAGCTAACTGTATATAAAGTAGTATAAACTAGCTAACTGTATATAAAGTAGTATAAACTAGCTAACTGTATATAAAGTAGTATAAACTAGCTAACTGTATATAAAGTAGCTAACTGTATATAAAGTAGTATAAACTAGCTAACTGTATATAAAGTAGTGTAAACTAGCTAACTGTATATAAAGTAGTATAAACTAGCTAACTGTATATAAAGTAGTATAAACTAGCTAACTGTATATAAAGTAGTATAAACTAGCTAACTGTATATAAAGTAGTATAAACTAGCTAACTGTATATAAAGTAGTGTAAACTAGCTAACTGTATATAAAGTAGCTAACTGTATATAAAGTAGTGTAAACTAGCTAACTGTATATAAAGTAGTATAAACTAGCTAACTGTATATAAAGTAGTATAAACTAGCTAACTGTATATAAAGTAGTATAAACTAGCTAACTGTATATAAAGTAGTGTAAACTAGCTAACTGTATATAAAGTAGCTAACTGTATATAAAGTAGTGTAAACTAGCTAACTGTATATAAAGTAGTATAAACTAGCTAACTGTATATAAAGTAGTATAAACTAGCTAACTGTACATAAAGTAGTATAAACTAGCTAACTGTATATAAAGTAGTATAAACTAGCTAACTGTATATAAAGTAGCGTAAACTAGCTAACTGTATATAAAGTAGCGTAAACTAGCTAACTGTATATAAAGTAGTGTAAACTAGCTAACTGTATATAAAGTAGTATAAACTAGCTAACTGTATATAAAGTAGTATAAACTAGCTAACTGTATATAAAGTAGTATAAACTAGCTAACTGTATATAAAGTAGTATAAACTAGCTAACTGTATATAAAGTAGTATAAACTAGCTAACTGTATATAAAGTAGTGTAAACTAGCTAACTGTATATAAAGTAGTATAAACTAGCTAACTGTATATAAAGTAGTATAAACTAGCTAACTGTATATAAAGTAGTATAAACTAGCTAACTGTATATAAAGTAGTATAAACTAGCTAACTGTATATAAAGTAGCTAACTGTATATAAAGTAGTATAAACTAGCTAACTGTATATAAAGTAGTGTAAACTAGCTAACTGTATATAAAGTAGTATAAACTAGCTAACTGTATATAAAGTAGTATAAACTAGCTAACTGTATATAAAGTAGTATAAACTAGCTAACTGTATATAAAGTAGTATAAACTAGCTAACTGTATATAAAGTAGTGTAAACTAGCTAACTGTATATAAAGTAGCTAACTGTATATAAAGTAGTGTAAACTAGCTAACTGTATATAAAGTAGTATAAACTAGCTAACTGTATATAAAGTAGTATAAACTAGCTAACTGTATATAAAGTAGTATAAACTAGCTAACTGTATATAAAGTAGTGTAAACTAGCTAACTGTATATAAAGTAGCTAACTGTATATAAAGTAGTGTAAACTAGCTAACTGTATATAAAGTAGTATAAACTAGCTAACTGTATATAAAGTAGTATAAACTAGCTAACTGTACATAAAGTAGTATAAACTAGCTAACTGTATATAAAGTAGTATAAACTAGCTAACTGTATATAAAGTAGCGTAAACTAGCTAACTGTATATAAAGTAGCGTAAACTAGCTAACTGTATATAAAGTAGTGTAAACTAGCTAACTGTATATAAAGTAGTATAAACTAGCTAACTGTATATAAAGTAGTATAAACTAGCTAACTGTACATAAAGTAGTATAAACTAGCTAACTGTATATAAAGTAGTGTAAACTAGCTAACTGTATATAAAGTAGTGTAAACTAGCTAACTGTATATAAAGTAGTGTAAACTAGCTAACTGTATATAAAGTAGTATAAACTAGCTAACCGTATATAAAGTAGTATAAACTAGCTAACTGTATATAAAGTAGTATAAACTAGCTAACTGTATATAAAGTAGTATAAACTAGCTAACTGTATATAAAGTAGTGTAAACTAGCTAACTGTATATAAAGTAGTATAAACTAGCTAACTGTATATAAAGTAGTGTAAACTAGCTAACTGTATATAAAGTAGCTAACTGTATATAAAGTAGTGTAAACTAGCTAACTGTATATAAAGTAGTGTAAACTAGCTAACTGTATATAAAGTAGTATAAACTAGCTAACTGTATATAAAGTAGTGTAAACTAGCTAACGGTATATAAAGTAGTATAAACTAGCTAACTGTATATAAAGTAGTGTAAACTAGCTAACTGTATATAAAGTAGCTAACTGTATATAAAGTAGTATAAACTAGCTAACTGTATATAAAGTAGTGTAAACTAGCTAACTGTATATAAAGTAGCTAACTGTATATAAAGTAGTGTAAACTAGCTAACTGTATATAAAGTAGTGTAAACTAGCTAACTGTATATAAAGTAGTATAAACTAGCTAACTGTATATAAAGTAGTGTAAACTAGCTAACTGTATATAAAGTAGCGTAAACTAGCTCCAGGAGGATTATCAGTGTTGCTGTTCAGGTTGATAACAGTTTGGATTTGATCTTCGTATCCTCTAATCTGCTCAGATTCACTCTAATCATCCTCAGATCTTTTTCCGTTCTGGTCTTTTTTTTTCTCAATATTTTTTCCCTCGGGTCAGTTTTGAATCTGGTCTAAAAGTTTGAACTAATTCGAACTTCTAACTTCATACCACATCTTCATCCATTCTCCATCCATTTCTGTATTTCTACTCCAGATAATTTGCGGATGCAAAAGTTGGTCGATCCTTACAGATTGATGCATCTACCACATGGGTGTTAAACATAAGGCTCGTGGGCCGCAATCCGGCCCACTGGAAAACTTTGCAAAGTATAAATATTACAGAAAAACAATTCCAACTTTTCTCTGAAATATGACGACTTTTCCTGAAGTGACCCAAAATGCACAAAAATGAAAATATTATGTGATATTTTTGTAAAGGTGCTACACTTCGTTTTTTGTTAAATTAATAGGAAAGGAAGGAAGGACAGAAGGAAGGGAGGAAAGATATATCTATATGTCTATATTATAAGTTATTATGGGATGTTTTTACTGGTTTGGCCTTTAACTAAAATTAGTTTGACACCTCTTGTCTACTAGCTGTAAAACCGGTAGATACCAAACTGTCTGGTCAGAGCCTACAGATATAACCTACAGAGCAGTACAGAATGAGTTAGACTCCAAACAGCTCCACAAAGGACTCACTGGTTGTATAACTGAGGCAGAGAAACACATTTCTGTCCTTCCTACCTCCTTTCCTTTCTCCTTCCTTCCTTCCTTAAATCCTCCCTCCCTCCTTTCCTTCCTTCCTTTCTCCCTTCCTCCTTACTCCTTTCGTTTCTTCCTTCCTTCCTTCTGTCCTTTCCTCTCTCCCTCCTTACTCCCTTCCTTCCTTCCTTCCTTCCTACCTCCTTCCTTTCCTTTCTCCCTCCTTCCTTACTCCTTCCTTCCTTTTTTCATCCCTCCCTCCTTACTCCTTTCCTCCCTCCCTCTTTACTCCCTTCCTTCCTTCCTACCTCCTTTCCTTTCTCCCTCCTTCCTTACTCCTTCCTTCCTTTTTTCCTCCCTCCCTCCTTACTCCCTTCCTTCCTTCCTACCTCCTTTCCCTCCTTACTCCTTTCCTTCCTTCATTCCCCCCCCCCTCCTTACTCCTTTCCTTCCTTCCTACCTCCTTCCTTTCTGTAAAAGAGAAAAAACTGCTCAACCTACAGAGCAGTACAGAATGAAGTTAGACTCCAAACAGCTCCACAAAGGACTCAGTGGTTGTATAACTGAGGCAGAGAAACACATTTCTGTCCTTCTTTCCTTCCTCCTTTCCTTTCTCCCTCCGTCCTTACTCTTTTCCTTTCTTCCTTTCTTCCTTCCTCCTTTTCTTTCTCCCTTCCTTCCTACCTCCTTTCCTTTCTCCCTCCGTCCTTACTCCTTCCTTCCTTTTTTCATCCCTCCCTCCTTACTTCTTTCCTCCCTCCCTCCTTACTCCGTTCCTTCCTTCATGTTCTCCCCCCCTCCTTACTCCCTTCCTTCCTTCCTACCTCCTTTCCTTTCTCCCTCCCTCCTTACTCCCTCCCTCCTTACTCCTTTCCTTCCTTCCTTCCTTCCTTTAGATCAGTACACAATGAAGTTAGACTCCAAACAGCTCCACAAAGGACTCACTGGTTGTGTAACTGAGGCAGAGAAACACATTTCTGTCCTGGTTTCTCTTTTTCTCTCCGCCTGAGGAAACGGACGAGCTGCTTCATCCTGTTTGATGCTTTTGGCCTCAAATAAATGGACTTCATGGAAGTATCCATGAACAGGAACATCGAATGTGAGCAGCTTTAGAAAGAAACTAAACTTTAAAACCTTCTCAGCTGAACTGAAACTCATAATGTAAATGTTTTATATGTATAATGAGGACAGATGTTGAAGTGGTTTTAAACTGGTTGCCGTGGCGATGTGATTCCCAGTGGCAGCGGGCTCGGACTCAGTGAGGCTCGCTGTGGGCCGATCACATTAATTATGTTAATGTTCCCTCCCTCCTTACTCCTTTCCTTCCTTCTGTCCTTTCCTCTCTCCCTCCTTACTCCCTTCCTTCCTCCTTTCCTTTCTCCCTCCTTCCTTACTACTTCCTTCCTTCCTTTTTTCCTCCCTCCCTCCTTACTCCTTTCCTTCCTTCCTACCCCCTTTCCTTTCTCCCTCCTTCCTTCCTTTCTCCTTTCCTTTCTCCCTCCCTCCTTTCCTTTCTCTCTCCCTCCTTACTCCTTTCCTTCCTTTTTTCCTCCCTCCCTTCTTACTCCTTTCCTTCCTTCATTTCTCCCTCCTTCCTTACTCCTTCCTTCCGTCCTTTCCTCCCTCCCTCCTTACTCCTTTCCTTCCTTCCTTTTTCCCTCCCTCCCTCCTTACTCCTTTCCTTCCTTTCCTTTCTCCCACACTCCTTACTCCTTTCCTTCCTTCATTTTCTCCCTCCCTCCTTCCTTACTCCTTTCCTTCCTTCCTTCCTTCCTTCCTTCCTTCCTTCCTCCTTTCCTTTCTCCCTCCCTCCGTACTCGTACTCAGTGAGGCTTGTGAGGCTGAAGTGGTTTTAAACTGGTTGTCGTGGCGATGTGATTCCCAGTGGCAGCAGGCTCGGACTCAGTGAGGCTCGCTGTGGGCCGATCACATTAATTATGTTAAACAGCAGTTAAAGGGAGAGTGGGGGGGAGATGGGAAGGGGGGGGCTGCATTGTTTCCCTGAGAAATAAACGGAGGAGCCGGCGGCGGCATCCTTAGATCAAAGCCTGCAGTCAGCCGTGAGGACGGCGGCGGTGGCGGCGGCACGAGAGGCAGTCGGAGCTCAGGTCGACGGTTTGAGGGCAGAAAGATTAGAATAATATCATCAGGAATCGAACTGTCGCCGTCGGGGAGGCAGGAAGTGTTGTGGCACGTTCCAGCTTGTTACATGAAAAATAAAACATGCTCAATAACAGCAAGGAGAAGAAGAAGAAGAAGAGCAGCGTGTTTTATCTGCTTAATTTATAAACAGAAGCTGCTGATGGTGAGACAGGAAGAGACTGAAGGGAGGAAAGTTACATACAGGAAGTTAAACAGGAAGTTAAACAGAGACGCAGAAATCTACACAAATAAAACTTCATTTATAAATATATTAATAATTGTTTCCGTCTTCTTCCTCCTCTTCTTCTTCTTCGTCGCCTTTAATCATCTTCGCCTCTTTCTTCTTCATCTTTGTCCTCTTCATTGTCTTCTTTCTCTTCTTTGTGGCCTTCTTCATTTTCATCATCTTCGTTGTCGTCTTCTTCCTCTTCTTTCTCGACTTTCTCGTCTTTCTTCCCCTTCATCTTCTTAGTCTTCTTTGTTTTAGTTTTTGTAATTGTATGTTTTAATGTTTGGGTTTTATTTTTATTTCTCAAATTGCATGTTTTTTGTTTCCATCGATTTTTTTGACCAGCCTCTTCAGTGTGTTGTTAAACTACAAACCAGCTCGCCATATCTTGAACTCATTCAGAGAGAATAGATGGAAGCATGAAATTTAAAATAATTATAATTTTACAACTTTGTCTTGTATTTGAACTGACGTGCTTATCCATAATCTCTATGGTTACATGATGACATCATAATTCAAAATGACATGATTTAAAATGCCACTGGTCTTAAGGGTAAATACACATAGATGCTATCATGCTAGATCCCAGTGTTGGATCAGACTCATCATTTAACTTTACTCTTTAAGAATTTGGTGTCCACACATGACTGCGTGTTAAAACTATTTTCTGACTTACAAAACAGAAACTCTGGGAGCATATAATTGAATTGAACCGAATCGGGACCCTGTGAATCGGAATTGAATCGATTCAGGAAATCATTGACAATACCCAGCCCTAAAATGTGCTATAGAAACGAAATTGCCTTGCCTTAAACTAATCATACAATTAGAGATTAAAAAATGTCATGAGACACGATTTGGCGTTTGTGTAAATGTCGCTAACGAAAGAATCGCTAACGTTCTTTAATAGCAATAATGCTTTATGATCTACAGTGATGGTACTACACTCCATTCAGACCAAAAGCTCTTAGTTCGGTTAGTTTTCGTTGGTGTGAAAGCATCAATCGCACTAAATCAAGCGGACCGAGACCTCCAAACAGAGGTGGTCTCGGTCCGCTTGATTCCGCACTAGGCATGAGCCGGTTACCGGTTTCAAGGTATACCACGGTATGAAAAAGTCACGGTTTCAAAACCATTTAAAATGTTCCGTCACACCGTTCCTGCGGTATGATACAGTCTGTGGGTATGATACAGTCTGTGGTATGATACAGTCTGTGGGTATGATACAGTCTGTGGTATGATACAGTCTGTGGGTATGATACAGTCTGTGGTATGATACAGTCTGTGGGTATGAGTGGGGTTTTTTTAATGTGATGTTTCGTCAGAGAGAGAGTGGAGGTCCCAGGTCGTGTGCAGCTGCAGCGTAAAGTACAACCCCTCCCGTACTCGGTTGCTGTTACAAGCAGGTAGCTCTGCAGGCTGTATGACGGCTGAAGGAGGCGAGCCCCCCGAACTTTCCCCCCGTCTAAAAGGACCAAGTCGGCTGTATTTATACCTCGGCTACCGTAAAAAGACAGACGGCCGCGGCTCGGAGGAAGAAGGTCCCGGACAGTAGCAGCGCGAGGAGGAAATACATCCAATACGATCGTGAGCAAGTCTCCAAAAACTGTTGAGATTCAGTTTTAAGCTCCTGCCTGCATTTATTTATATTTATCTGATCTTGAGCCGCAGGTTCAGTGATTGCATTTATTTGCATTTTGTGTTTTTTCACTAAAAATAATTAATTTATGTCGTGACTTGAGCTGCAGGTTTAGCCTCAGTTACTGCACTTATTTTTTTTATTTATTTAGAAATAATTCAGTTATTTATTATTATTATTTATTTTAAATACATATTTACTAAAAATAAAAGACTGTTCAATGAAAAAAAAAATCTTTTTTTTTGGTTTTAAATACAGACATTTCAAAATATCACATTTTATAGCCGTAATCATAAAAATACCGTGAAACGGTGATATTTTTACCTCAGGTTATCATACCGTCAGAATCTCATAACGGCCCAGGCCTACTCGGCACCAAATGCCAACCTCTGGTACTTCGACCAGAAGATGAGGGAACGTCAATCGGACCAATTTTGATTCGTTTGCAGGTGTGAACGCGGACCACACTTTTACTGCCTGGTGCGGACCAAGTAATGTGGTGTGAAATCGCCCTTATTGACACCTGCAAACTTCTAGTATCTACAGTTGATGATGCAGGGATGAATTTCACAGCTGGTTTAGAACCGGCCCGCTGAAGGGTCCATTTCGGCCCACTTTCCTTCTTGTCTTTCTTTTTCTTCCTTCCTTCCATCTGTCCTTCCTCCCTTTCTTTCTTCTGTCCTTCCTTCCATCTGTCCTTCCTCCCTTTCTTCTTTCTGTCCTTCCTTCCATCTGTCCTTCCTACCTTTCTTCCTTCCTTCCTTTTGCCTGTCTTCCCTTCCTTCCCTTCTTATTTCCTTCCTTCCTTCCTTCTTTCCTTCCATCTTTTTAATGATCCGGCCCACATGAGATCAAATTGGTCTGTATGTGGCCCTTGAATGAAAATGAGTTTGACACCTCTGATCTACAGTGATGGTTCTCTGTTATTTCACTGCTTCTCCTTCTGGTTTAACTATAATCTACCAGTTTCCAGATCAGCTGCTGTCCTGTAGAGACTGAAGCTTTATTTGGAGCTTTAGCAGAACTTGAGCTAGAAATATCAAGTTTACCCCGAGGGGTGTTTAGACAGGAAAGGTCACGAGATCATTAAAATGTAAATGTTTCATTTCTCTGGTCAGAATATTTCACCAGTCCTCCGAAACTAACCCAAAACCTGGTAACCATGGTTACAGTAAAATATTAAGAAATAAACAGGGTTCAAATTATTCAGGTTTTTATAGTTTGACCTTCGTGTCGTCCTCCCGTCTGTTTTGACTGTTCCTTCCTTCTTTCCTTCCTCCCTCCTCTATTTTGTTCCTTCCTTCTGTCCTCCCTTCCTTCCTTCCTTGGGTCCTTCCTTCCTCCCTTCCTTCTTTCCTCTGTCCTTCTTTCCTTCCTTCCTCCCTCCCTCCCTCCTTCTTTCCTTCCTTCCGTCCTTCTTCTTCCCTCCTTTCTTCTTCGTCCCTCCCGTCTGTGTTGACTGTTCCTCCCTTTCTCCTTCTTTCCTTCCCTCCTTCATTCTTTCCTTCCTTCCTTTCCTTCTGTCCTCCCTCCTCTCCTTCCTTCTTCCCTTCTTCGTCCCTTCCTTCCTTCCTGCTTTCCTGTCCTTCTTTCCTTCCTTCCTCCCTCCCTCTTTCCTTCCTTCCTTCCTTTCCTACTGTCCTCCCTCCCTTCCTTCCTCCTTCTTTCTTTCCTTCTTCCTTCCTCCTTTTCTTCCTTCTTTGTACCAACCTTCCTTCCTTCCTTCTTTCCTTCCTTGCTCTTTTCCTTGCTCATTTCCTTCCTCTCTCCCTCCTTCTTTACTTCCTTCCTTTCCTTCTGTCCTCCCTCCTTTCCTTCCTTCTTTCTCCCTTCCATCTTTCCTTCGAGGATATAACTAATGATATTTTTTGTACAGAAGTCACATGTGCTGAATTTAGAGACACAGTTAACAGAAACCGAGAGAGAGAGAGAGAGAGATCACCTTCAATTCCCACATTGTCCTTTGTGTCCCCTTCCTCCCCCTCCCCCCTCCCTCCTCCTCCTCCTCCTCCCTCCTGTAGTCCCCCTCTCCCCCATTTTTCCTCCCAGCGTCTCATTTTTCTTTCAGCACTTTATCTGGCTGGCACGGCCCTCCGCCTCATGTCGGGATCTCCTATAGTGACCATTTTCAATTAATGTCTTCATTCATCAGCGGGGAGCGGTCTAATTCTGGAACCAGCCCACGACCTCGTTCTGGTGCCTGGTGTGTTTTTTTTATTTTCGGTGCAGTGACGAGTTTTACAAGATCAGAAAAACTTCACTTCAGAGTTTGTGAAAAAAAGTCTGAGTTTGATCTGCGTGGTTTGATTTCAGCCGGTGACCTTTGCTGCATATCACACACATCTCTCTCTCTCTCTCTCTCTCTGTCTCTCTCTCTCTCTCTCTCTCTCTGTCTCTCTCTCCTCTCTCTCTCTCTTCAGTCCTAGTATGAATACAGGAAAAGACATTTTTTTTAAGGACTCCAAACATGGCATCATTAAAATATACATTTTTTTAACAGTGTTAATAAAAATAAATGATTAAAGAACTGAGGTTTCTGAGATGATTGAGAAATGCTGGAAGAAATCATACGTAACTTTACCGTAGTTATACGTAACTTTACCGTAGTCATACGTAACTTTACCGTAGTTATACTGTAGTTACACCATAGTTATACCATAATTATACCGTAGTTACAATAAGAAGGAAGACACCTGCACATTGTATTATGCTCTCCTGATAGTTATACGTAACTATACCGTAACTATACCGTAGTTATACGTAACTATACCGTAGTTATACGTAACTATACCGTAGTTATACGTAACTATACCGTAGTTATACGTTAACTATACCGTAACTATACCACAGTTATACGTAACTATACCGTAGTTATACGTTAACTATACCGTAACTATACCGTAGTTATAGTTAACTATACCGTAACTATACCGTAACTATACCGTAGTTATATGTTAACTATACCGTAACTATACCATAGTTATACGTAACTATACCACAGTTATACGTAACTATACCGTAACTATACTGTAACTATACCGTAGTTATACGCAATATACCGTAGTTATACGTAACTATACCCTAACTATACCATAGTTATACGCAACTATACCATAGTTATACGCAACTATACCATAGTTATACGCAACTATACCATAGTTATACGTAACTATACCATAGTTATACGTAACTATACCGTAACTATACCGTGGTTATATTGTAGTTATACCATAGGGATACCGCAACTATACCATAGCTATATCGTAACTAATCCGTAGTTATAATGTAGGTATGCCCTAACCATACCCTAACTACACAGTAGTTTTTGTAGCTATGCTGTAGGTATACCATAGTTATACTGGAGCTGTACTGTGACTTTAACGTAACTATAACGTAGCCATACAGTAGTTTTTATCGTAGCTATTCTGCCTCCTCAGCTGCTGAAGGTTTGCAGTCTGGAGATTCAACGATGACGTGAAGCCAGTGAAGAAAAGCTGCTGGAAACAAATGTGTACTTGAAGTCAGACTAAGAAGATCAGTGGAGGGGAGAAAAAAACCTGAGCTTAGTTTACACAAATCACAGCTGAAGATTTCCCATCACAACCGGCAGCCGATCGTATATCAAAGAAGATTCAGCAGTATTGTCGTCAAGATGGACAGGCTAATTCAGGCGGCGGAGCGCGAGTCGCCGGCTTGGACTAAATCAACAGATGAAAGCCACCTGGCCCGGCCGGCCGCTGGAGCTGCCTCCAGAGGAAGATTTCAAAAGGTAGGAGGAATAAAAGTGAGCTTTCAGGCGGCCCACTCAGGGGAAAGCAGGTATTTTGTGAAGTTCAGTTCCAGTCTCTAATCTGCAGTCACAACAAAGGAGGCATTATATGAAGAAGGGGAAATCTTAGATCCAGCTTTCACCCAAACCCCCCCAAACACACACACACACACACACACACACACACACACACACACACACACACACATCCCAAAACCACCATTTCAAATTATTGGCCCTCCTCATTACAGGAGATAGAAAGTCAGCCTCCCTCCCTCCTGCACTTGATCCAGCTGTCAGTAAATAAGACATTCTTGTGCAGATTCTTTTCCACAGATAACTACGAAGTTTTCACTGGAGGGAAAAGTGACTCATGCAAATGTGTCCTGTGGTCTGCACAACATCGATTCAGCAACGGAAGACGCTCGAAGTTAACAGAAATGCAGATGTTTTATTTTAAACATGTCAAAGGCTTTGGCACTGACTTCATCAGTGGAAGGGGTAAAAATAAATTTCCAGAGAAAACGGTTTTGAATATCCTTCAGGCCGTGTCGCTAGCTGACAGATAAGCATGCAAATATTCCCTAAGCTGAAGCAATGACAGAAGTGGAAACACAAAGACAAAACTGTGTCCCTGCTTGAGTTTCTTTCTACAGCCATTCATCCCAACTGCAGCTGAATCCAAACATTTGTTGCCTGTTTGCATGATCTTGAATTTATGAAAAGTTTATTTTTGAAAGTGAAGCCAGGCTAGCAGGCAGCCGTGCTTCATCTCTGTGTTAAAGCAGACTAAACATGTCTTAGACCTGTCTGAACGCTGGACACGCACTCAACTGATGCCTGTCTGAACTATCGGAGTCTGGAGAAGACAGAACAACAACATGAGTCTTTAATGTTCTCTGTGTTCTTTCTGTATTTATGCAGAGGCTATTTATGCTTTTGGTTTGAATCAACAGTTATTGGTCATGCTATGGATGTGTGATATTGTTTACGATGACATCTTAATTGTTTTAATGATGTGCGAGCTGATGTTATCGAGTACGTTCCTCACTTTGCAGACAACCTCCAATCAAAAGCAGCCTTGAGCGTTCATGCATTCACTGCTGCCCGTCTACATCAACTGTGCAGACGCATCGCTTAGCATGCAGCAAATTAGCAAGCTAGCAGACCAACTATTTATTCATTGCATTAGGTTGTGATATATCTGGATATTTGGCCTGAGATAAAGCACAATGCAACATGCTATTATCATGTATTTATGCTGAGGAGATACACTTTTGGTTTGAATCAACAGTTATTGGTCATGCTATGGATGTGTGATACTGTTAACGATGACACTTTAATTGTTGTAATGATGTGTGAGCTGATGTTTTCGAGTACTTTCCTCACTTTGCAGAAAACCTTCAAAAACATCCTTGAGCGTTCATGCATTCACTGCTGCCCGTCTACATCAACTGTGCAGATGCATTGCTTAGCATGCAGCTAATTAGCAAGCTAGCAGACCAACTATTTATTCATTGCATTAGGTTGTGATATATCTGGATATTTGGCCTCAAGTAAAGCACAATGCAACATGCTATAATACACGTTTTAAATATTAAAAAGAAAAACAGCTCAGCAGTAACTGATCTACGTGTGTTGGCTTTACTGTGCAGACGCATTGCTCACCATGCAGCAAAGTAGCAAGCTAGAGCTAGCAGACCAACTATTTAGTCATTGTATTAGGATGTGATATATCTGGATAGGTATCATGATCTGGATATGAGATTTTGGCCCTGATGTAGGAGTTAGCCACATAGAGTAGCTAGCTGCACAGTTTCTCTGCAGGTGTCTTAAAGTCTAACACATCATCCCATAGAAGAGTCCTGAGATCAATTAAAGGTAAATATTTTATGACCTGTGTCCTCAAACTTCACAACTCTTTAACACAGCAAACGTCAGCTGTCTGAAGTTATGAATGATTGTGACATTCGATTGAAAGACAGTAAAAAATATTATTTAATTTAAGAAATTATTGACAGCCAAAACTTTAGGAAGGTATGTAAGAAGTGAATATGGGGATTTGTCAATTGTTGAAATCAGGTATCAGATCCAGCTCTCTCAGATGGGAGGAGTTGTCCTTCAGAGCTGGGACCAGAGAAAAAGAAAAGTACAAAAAAAACCCAAAAAAGTAAGAGAGTAAGAAAGAGAAACATATAGGGCTAAGGAAAGAATGATGATATATTAATTGTTTATTTTGTTTTGTTTTGCATGCCCTCGTAACCATAGCAACCTCCCCGCTCTGCTCTGCCCCCACGGCCCCGCCTCATGCCCATATAAGTAGAATCCGTGTTTTTGTTTTTCCCAGCATGCACCTGACATTTTCAAGATGGCACTGCCTAGATTAGAAACTATTGGCTTCTGAGCAGCAGTCCACAAACCAATGGGTGACGTCACGGATGTTACGTCCATTTCTTTTATACAGTCTGTGGGCTTCAGCACGCTCAAAAGTCGCTCAAGTCATGTGACCATCTCATACGTCTGCTTCTCTGTTTGCCATGATATCTAAACATGGAGCTGTAGACTCTCCAGAAGTGGTTATATAGTTTGGTTTTGTGGTTTTGTGTTTATTTGTGGACAGATTTGTTAAAAAGAACAAAATATTTGGCTCAGACTCAGTTGTGTGTTGATGTATGTGTGTATATGTGTGTATATAAGGCTAATTGTGTAAGCTGTTATGTTGTAATTGGCTGCAGCATTGTTTCAGCTATAGAGCAGAACAATAGCACCCATAATATATATTTGTGTGTTTGATGAGCGAGCAGCTGATTTCTGGCGTTTCAGCTGATTTCTGGCGTTCCAGCTGATTTCTGGCTCTTTTCTGGCGGCAGGTGAAAGAAGCTCGACTCTGCAGAGAAACTCCAGCAAAGTGTTTGTTGTGTTGCTGCTGCTGGCTGCAGAAACGCTGCAGAGCTGCCAGGACGAGTGGAGCTGCCAGCCGGCCCACTCTCAGCCAGAGACGCTGCTGCTGCTTCGGCCTGAGAGGGTAAGAACCTCAAACACAAAAAGAAAAAAAAAAGAAAAAGAAGCTCAGTCAATATTGATTTAAGGGAGTTTAATTGATGTCTGATGCTCTGTGTGTGTGTGTCAGTCCTGCATGTTTCACACAGCTGGAGAGAGAGGGAGGTGATACTTTACCTTTTTTTTTGTAGGTTATAATATATAATAAATAAAACTAAGAGAGGAGCAGAAGTCTAAACACCATGTGGCTCATTTGTTAGATAATTAAATAAAGCTTTTATTATTTAACTCAGCAGGATCTTCACACCTGAATCCTGCAGCTTTATTTCATGTCAGGTCAGATTATTCACTTCATGCTTTTCATCCTCCTGCATTGCTCTTATGTTTTAAAGCTGTGGCAACACTATTTATTTATTGATTAGTAATTACAGCAACTCTGTGTTTTATCTCTTTATAGAATAGTTGATTCATTTGATGTTATATTATAGTTTATTATATTATAGTTGTTTGGGTTGTAGATGAGGATCAGAGGACACCCATATCAGTGTTTTACAGGTTTGGTTTAATGTCCAATGATTTTACGTCTGTTAAACTTTGTCCATTCATTAACCATTATCCATTCACTAGTCATATTATATATATATATATATATATATATATAATATGAGTCATTGGGGTCAAATTTTAAAAGGAAAATTTGACGTGGGGAATTTCCTGCATTTGTCTTTTCCTTTAATTTTACAGTTTGAGATTCTTCAGTTCTCACTTTCAGCCAATAATAAGTGATATAAGTGATACATGTGATATGTGTAATATATGTACCAGGTTTCAATCAACAATCTGCATGTTTTATGATTTAAAACAAACAATATTTAAATCTACTATTTTTTTACATTGCAAGAATTGAATATTAATCAGATATTAAAGTTTAGATGCAGCAGTGTCAGATCAACATATATAGATATTAAGTATTAAATATCAGTAAAGACTAAATGTAATTTTTCAGTATGCTTAGTGTCATTTATACAACATTCATACAACATTTAAATTCACACACACACACACACACACACACACACACACACACACACACACACACACACACACTAAAACAGAACAGACCTTTAATGAGTTTTAATGATTATAGGATTCACTCTGAAGGTAAATAATTCCCTCTGTAAAACATCTGAACTTTCATTTGATTAATAAACTAAAACTGATGCAAACATTTTTAAGAAAAACACGTCATTCCTCTTTAAAAGTAGTCAAGGAAGGAAAAGGAGGAAGAAGGAAAGGAAGGAGGAAAAAGGAAGGAAAGGAGTAAGAAAGGAGCGAAGGAAGGAAGGAAAGGAGGGAGGAAGGAAGGACGGACAGGAGGGAGGAAGGGGAGAAGGGAGGAAAGAAGGAAAGAAAGAAGGACAGAGGAAAGAAGGGAGGGAGGAAAGGAGGGAAGGGAGGGAGGAAGGAATGAAGGACAGGAGGGAGGAAGGGGGAGAAGGGAGGAAAGAAGGAAAAAAAGAAGGACAGAGGAAAGAAGGGAGGGAGGAAGGAAGGAAGGACAGGAGGGAGGAAGGGGAGAAGGGAGGAAAGAAGGAAAGAAAGAAGGACAGAGGAAAGAAGGGAGGGAGGACGAAGGAAGGAAGGAAGGAAAGAAGGTTAAAATAGCAGAGAGGATTTCTATCAGTAAAAAGTAGAAGCTTGTTTAATTCTGTGTTTTATTGTTGGAGTTTGTCTTTAATCCAGTGCAACAGTAGATTTATGACGCCCCCCCTCTTTCCCCCCCCCCCTCCCTCTTCTCCCCCCCCCCCCTCCCCCACCTTGACCCTCTTCTTCTTCTATTGTTGCTTTGTTGGTCAATTACTGGAGTCTGTAACATGCTGTTTGGCGGAGATCGTGCAGGAACCCTGTCGATCGGGAGGGAAGGGGCTGGAGGGGGGGGGGGGGGTGGGGGTCGGGGGTCGGGTTGGGTGTTGTTTTTTAAAGCAGGGTGGGGGGGGGGTGTTGTGTTGTCAGTGCGGAGGAGGATCCTGGCTGTCAGAGCACATGAGGATGACAGGCTTGGCCGCCACTCACCGCCACTCTTCCTGATGGGCTGTGATGTGCCAAGATGGACATCAGCACAGCCGGGGTCTCTCTGCCTAACAGCCCCCCCCCCAACCCCACCACCCCTCCACCTCCACTCAGCACAGCACAGCCGGGGTCTCTCTGGCTAACAGCCCCCGCCTGTCCGCTCAAATGCCAACACATATTGCACAATATCTTGTTTTAGGGGGAAGAAGAAGAAGAAGCTGCGGCTCTTTTGGCAGCGAGCGTCCGCCTCTCCGTCACTTGGCTGCCGTTCCTCCGACCCTCCGACGCTTCGAGGCTTAAAAAAAAAACAAAACACTGAACAAATGACTCCAAAACTTTAATGCCGGGTGCCAACGTGACCGTCAGCCCTCAGCCGGCAGAATTGATGAGCAGCTTCTGATAATCCATTAAGACACGAAGGCGAAAAGGTCGGAGGAGAGTAGAAATAGACTTCAAGGACGCAGCGAGGAATGAAAGGGGGAATAAAAGTGGAGGAGAGGACACACGCAGGCAGGCCGAGGCTCATTAATCTGGGACAGGAAGTGGTTCGGGTGGTTGTTAGGAAGGTGGTGGACAAAATAATAGAAACACCCACTAATCAGTGTCACTAGTTTCCCATCAAATTCCCATTAAAGCTTTATAGGACACTCATTGAAAGGAAGGGAGGAAGGAAGGAAGGAAGGCAGGAAGGAAGGAAGGAGAAAAGGAGGAGAGAAGGAGGGAGGGAGGAAGAACAGATGGAAGGAAGGAAAGGAAGGAAGGAAGGACAGAGGAAATAAGGAAAGAGGGAGGGAGAAAGGAAAAAAGGAAGGGAAGAAAGAAGGCAGGGAGGAAAGAAAGGAAGGAAGGACGGAGGAAATAAGGAAAGAGGAGGGAGGGAGAAAGGAAAAAAGGAAGGGAAGAAAGAAGGCAGGGAGGAAGGAAAGGAAGGAAGGACGGAGGAAAGCAGGAAGGAAGGAAGGTGGGGGGGAAGAAAGAGAAGGAGGGAGGGAGGAAGGGAAGAAAGAAGGAAGGAAGGAAGGAAGGAAGAAGAAAGGGGGATGGAAGGAAGGAAAGAAGGAAGGGAGGAGAGAAGGAGGGAGGGAGGAAGAACAGATGGAAGGAAGGAAAGGAAGGAAGGAAGGAAGGAAGGACGGAGGAAATAAGGAAAGAGGGAGGGAGAAAGGAAAAAAGAAAGGGAAGAAAGAAGGCAGGGAGGGAGGAAGGAAAGGAAGGAAGGATGGAGGAAAGCAGGAAGGAAGGAAGGTGGGGGGGGAGAAAGAGGAGGAAGGAGGGAGGGAGGAATGAAAGAAGGAAGGAAGGAAGGACGGAGGAAAGCAGGAAGGAAGGAAGGAAGGTGGTGGGGGGAAGAAAGAGAAGGAGGGAGGGAGGAAGGGAAGAAAGAAGGAAGGAAGGAAGGAAGAAGAGAGGGGGATGGAGGAAGGAAAGAAGGAAGGGAGGAGAGAAGGAGGGAGGCAGGAAGGGAAGAAAGAAAGAAGGAAGGAAGAAGAAAGGGGGATGAAGGAAGGGAGGAGAGAAGGAGGGAGGGAGGAAGGACAGATGGAAGGAAGGAAAGGAAGGACGGAAGGACGGAGGAAATAAGGAACGAGGGAGGGACTAATACTGATACTACTAATAATATATCTTATTTGTATTATACTTGATGGACAAAATAATAGAAACACCCATAAATCAGGATTTCTTGGACTTGACAGACTTATGACCTCATTTCTAGTTTCTCATATTCCCATTAAAGCATTATCTTAATATTAATAAGTCAGTATTAGAGGCTGGTGTACTACTAATACTAATAATTTATAATATTATACTTTATATTTGAAACAACATAAAACATAATTAAAATATGAGCAGTTTGAGTGAGGAATGGTGGACAAAATAATGGAAACACCCACAAATCAGGATTTCTTGGACTTATACAGGCTCATGACTCCATTTCTAATTTCTCATCAAATTCCCATTAAAGCTTAAAGATTTATAAGTTATTTAAATATTAATAAGTTAGTATTAGAGGCTGGTGTACTAATACTAATAATAATTAATAATAATGCATCTTATTTGTATTACACGTCACATTTGAAACAAAGCAGCAACCAGCAAGGTTAATTTAAAGTTCTGCTAAATATAAATGTTTGAAGTCATTTCATCTTCACTTTTTCATCTTTTTTACTTTTTAAAATTCAAATTGAAATCAGCTTTATTTGGTAAAGCAGCTCACAGATGATTATTAACATTACCAGATGATGAGAAATAAATATATAATACATTAATATTAACAAACAGGCCGTCAAGTGCACCACCACCTCCTCCCTTCCTTCCTTCCTCCCTTCCTTCTTTCCTCCCTTCCTTCCTCCCTTCCTTCCTTCCTTCCTTCCTCCTTTCCTTCCTTCCTTCCTTCCTTCCTCCTTATCTTCCTTCCTTCCTCCTGTCCTTCTTTTCTTTCCTCCCTTCCTTCCTTCCTTCCTTCCTTCCTTCCTCCTTATCTTCCTTCCTTCCTCCTGTCCTTCTTTTCTTTCTTCCCTTCCTCCATCCCCCTTCCTTCCTTCCTTCCTCCTTCCCCCTTCCTTCCTTCCTTCCTTCCTCCCTTCCTTCTTTCCTTCTTTCCTTCCTTCCTCCCTCCTTCCTTTCTCCCTCCTTCCTTTCTCCCTCACCAGCACCACTGATAATCAAATGTTTTTTTTAGCTGTTAGTGGATAAAAAATGAAATAAAATAAAATAAAAAAGAAGAAGAAGAAGAACGAGCTCCAAACGCTGAGAGACGAGCCGAGCCCAACAAGCTCGGTTTGATCGAACATCTTGGCTCTGAGTGACGGAGAGAGGCAGATGGTGCTCATGGCTGATGCTCAAAAACACACACACACATACACACACACACACACACACATACACACACACATACACACACACACACACACACATACACACACACATACACACACACACACACAGCCCTCCACTCAGGTCCATGTTGTCTGCCAACCCTCTGGGCTCTGTGGCTGCCTCTACATTCACCATTCAATATGTTAGGACAACACACACACACACACACACACACACACACACACACACACACACACACACACACACACACAGAGCAGCTGGTTGTACAGTGGAGGTGTCAGCTCTGTTGTGTGGAGACTCTCCAGTAGAATAAATTAACCTCAGTGGTGGTTGAGTTTATTCCTCAGAGTCTCTGCTCTGACAGACTCCTTTCTTTTGTTACAAAAAAAAAAAAAAAAAAAAAAGTTAGTTCCACTTCCTGTTTTGGTTTCTTAACTTCCTGTTGTTGAAGGGAGGAAGGTAGGGAGGAAAGGAGGGAGGAAGAAGGGAAGGAAGGAGGTAGGGAGGGAGGAAGAAAGGAAGGGAGGGAGGGACGAAAGATGGAGGAAAGAAGGAAGGAAGGAAGGAGGCGGGAGAAAGGAAAAGAGGAAGGAAAGAAGGGGGGAGGAAGGAAAGGAAGGATGGATGGAGGAAAGAGGGAAGGAAAGGAGGGAGGAAGAAGGGAAGGAAGGAAGGGAGGGAGGGAGGAAAGAAGGAGGGAAGGGAGGGAGGGAGGAAAGAAGGAAGGAGGGGGAGGAAGGAAAGGAAGGATGGATGGAGGAAAGAGTGGAAGGAAAGGAGGGAGGAAGAAGGGAATGAAGGAAGGGAGGGAGGGAGGAAGAAGGGAAGGAAGGAAGGGAGGGAGGGAGGGAGGAAGAAGGGAAGGAGGGAGGAAGGAAGGAAAGGAGGGAGGAAGAAGTAAGGGAGGAAGGGAGGGAGGAAGGAAAGGAAGGAAGGAAGGAGGGAGGGAGAAAGGAAATAAATGAACCTCAGTGGTTGAGTTTATTCCTCAGAGTCTCTGCTCTGACAGACTCCTTTCTTTTGTTTCAAAAAAAAAAAAAAAAAAAAAAAAAGTTCCACTTCCTGTTTTGGTTTCTTAACTTCCTGTTGTTGAAGGGAGGAAGGTAGGGAGGGAAGGAGGGAGGAAGAAGGGAAAGAAGGAGGGAAGGGAAGGAGGAAGGAAGGAGGGAGGGAGGGAGTGGGGGAGAGAGAAAGGAAAAGAGGAAGGAAGGAAGGAAAGAAGGACAGAGGAAAGAAGTAAGGGAGGAAGGAAGAGAAGGAAGGAAGGAAGGAAGGAACAGTCAAAACAGATGGGGTCAATTTGACCCAGGAGGACGACACAAGGGTTAATACCTGAAAAACTAAAAGTAAATAAAAACTAAAACTAAAACTGGTCAATTCCTTCAAAATAAAACCAAACTAAAACTGGTCAATTCCTTCAAAATAAAACCAAACTAAAACTGGTCAATTCCTTCAAAATAAAACCAAACTAAAACTGGTCAATTCCTTCAAAATAAAACTAAACTGAAACTAGTCAATTCCTTCAAAATAAAACCAAACTAAAACTGGTCAATTCCTTCAAAATAAAACCAAACTAAAACTGGTCAATTCCTTCAAAATAAAACCAAACTAAAACTGGTCAATTCCTTCAAAATAAAACCAAACTAAAACTGGTCAATTCCTTCAAAATAAAACCAAACTAAAACTGGTCAATTCCTTCAAAATAAAACCAAACTAAAACTGGTCAATTCCTTCAAAATAAAACCAAACTAAAACTGGTCAATTCCTTCAAAATAAAACCAAACTAAAACTGGTCAATTCCTTCAAAATAAAACCAAACTAAAACTGGTCAATTCCTTCAAAATAAAACCAAACTAAAACTGGTCAATTCCTTCAAAATAAAACCAAACTAAAACTGGTCAATTCCTTCAAAATAAAACCAAACTAAAACTGGTCAATTCCTTCAAAATAAAACTAAACTGAAACTAGTCAATTCCTTCAAAATAAAACCAAACTAAAACTGGTCAATTCCTTCAAAATAAAACCAAACTAAAACTGGTCAATTCCTTCAAAATAAAACCAAACTAAAACTGGTCAACTCCTTCAAAATAAAACCAAACTAAAACTGGTCAATTCCTTCAAAATAAAACCAAACTAAAACTGGTCAATTCCTTCAAAATAAAACCAAACTAAAACTAGTCAATTCCTTCAAAATAAAACCAAACTAAAACTAGTCAATTCCTTCAAAATAAAACCAAACTAAAACTGGTCAATCACTTGTTGAACTCACTAAAACTAAACTAAAATAAACACAGAAACGTCTCTGTGTGAAACAGAAGTTCTTGTTTCTTCCTTCCTTCCTCCCTCCTTACCTTCCTCCCTCCTTACCTTCCTCCCTCCTTACCTTCCTCCCTTGGAGAAACAGAAAAGGAAAATAGAAAGAGAAGAAGAAGAAGAAGAAGAGAGCGAATCAAACGTGTTCAAGATGTTTAAAAACTTTTATTTACACAAACAAATGAAACTTTTTAGTCTCTGTGTGTTCCAGCTCACGTCCTCACTGATCCAAGAAGTTGTCCTCCCGGGTCCTTCCTCTGTCCTTCCTTCCTTCCTTCCTTCCTTCCTTCCTTCATCTGTCCGTCCTTCCTTCCTTCCTTCCTTCCTTCCTTCCTTCCTCAGATCTAAGTTCAGCTGTTAGGGTAAATGTTCCCTCCTTCTGTCCTTTCTTCTTTCCTTCATCTGTCCTTCCTTCCTTCCTCCCTCCTTTCCTTCCTTCTTCCTCCCTTCCTTCCCTTCCTCCCTCCTTTCTTTCCTTCTTCCCTCCTTTCCTTCCTTCCTCCCTCCTTCCTCCCTTCCTTCCCTTCCTCCCTCCATTCCTTCCTTCTTCCCTCCTTTCCTTCCTACCTTCCTTCCTTCCTTCCTCCCTCTGTCCTTCCTTCCTTCCTTCCTTCCTTCCTTCATCTGTCCGTCCTTCCTTCCTTCCTTCCTTCCTTCCTTCCTTCCTTCCTCAGATCTAAGTTCAGCTGTTAGGGTAAATGTTCCCTCCTTCTGTCCTTTCTTCTTTCCTTCATCTGTCCTTCCTTCCTTCCTCCCTCCTTTCCTTCCTTCTTCCTCCCTTCCTTCCCTTCCTCCCTCCTTTCTTTCCTTCTTCCCTCCTTTCCTTCCTACCTTCCTTCCTTCCTCCCTCCTTCCGCCCTTCCTTCCCTTCCTCCCTCCATTCCTTCCTTCTTCCCTCCTTTCCTTCCTACCTTCCTTCCTTCCTTCCTCCCTCTTTCCTTTCCTTCCTTCTTCCTCCCTTCCTTCCCTTCCTCCCTCCTTTCTTTCCTTCTTCCCTCCTTTCCTTCCTACCTTCCTTCCTTCCTCCCTCCTTCCTCCCTTCCTTCCCTTCCTCCCTCCATTCCTTCCTTCTTCCCTCCTTTCCTTCCTACCTTCCTTCCTTCCTTCCTCCCTCTTTCCTTTCCTTCCTCCTTTCCTTCCTTCTTCCTTCCTTTCCTTCCTTCCTTCTTTCCTTCATTCCTTCCTTACTTGAGGTGCAAATGACATGACTAGTAAGGTCTGTTTAAGGGTTATATTAGATTTATTATGTTATATTTATTCATTTATTCCTAAACAGAACAACCTGAGCTCAATTTAACCCCAAAAAAACCTGATAAAATAAGATTTGATGTCAGCTTTATAATGAAATAAAGTACAAGTAACCCAATTAATGTTTAAATTTAAATATACTGAGTTACTTTACCTCTCTAACCCTTAAACAGACCTTACTAGTCATGTCATTTGCACCTCAAGTAAGGAAGGAATGAAGGAATGAAGGAAAGAAGGAAAGGAAGGAAGAAGGAAGGAAAGGAGGAAGGAAGGGAAGCAAGGGAGGAAGAAGGGAGGAAGGAAGGAAGGAAGGTAGGAAGGAAAGGAGGGAAGAAGGAAGGAATGGAGGGAGGAAGGGAAGGAAGGGAGGAAGGAGGGAGGAAGGAAGGAAGGAAGGTAGGAAGGAAAGGAGGGAAGAAGGAAGGAGGAAGGAAGGAAGGACAGATGAAGGAAAGAAGAAAGGACAGAAGGAGGGAACATTTACCCTAACAGCTGAACTTAGATCTGAGGAAGGAAGGAAGGAAGGAAGGAAGGACGGACAGATGAAGGAAGGAAGGAAGGAAGGAAGGACGGACAGATGAAGGAAGGAAGGAAGGAAGGACAGAGGAAGGAAGGAAGGAAGGACAGAGGAAGGACCCGGGAGGACAACAGGAAGGTTAAAGAGTCTGTATCTCCTGGTGCACGTTGTCTGTTTAAGGGTTAAATGGTTTTATTTTAAACCTGTCTTGGTTATAAATGAAGCTCCTGTTACAATAATTAGTGTAATAACTCCCAATAATGTCATAAAAACCTTCATAACTCAATAAATAATAATAAAATCTGGTAATGTAATAATAATAATAAAATGCATTTCCCAATAATGTAATAACCTCTGTACCTTATTATATTATTGGGTTAAGCTTATTTTGGCAGAACTTAATAATAATAATAATGTAATAATTCCCTAATATTGAAATAACATTATTTATTACATTATCAGGTTTTATGAGGTTATTCAAATTGACCCCGTCTGTTTTGACTGTTCCTTCCTTCCTTCCTTCCTTCTGTCCTTCCTTCCTCCCTCCCTTCCTTCCTCCCTCCCTCTTTCTTTCATTCCTCTCCTTCCTCCCTCCCTCCTTTCCCTCCTTTCCTTTCCTTTCCTTTCCTTCCTTCTTCCTTCCTCCCTCCCTCCTTTCCTTCCTTCTTCCTCCCTCCCTCCCTCCTTTCCTTTCCTTCCTTCTTCCTCCCTCCCTCCTTTCCTTTCCTTTCCTTCCTTCTTCCTTCCTTCCATCCTCCCCTCCTTTCATTCCTCTCCTTCCTTCCTCCCTCCCTCCCTCCCTCCTTTCCTTTCCTTTCCTTCCTTCTTCCTCCTTTCCGCCCTCCCTCCCTCCCTCCTTTCCTTCCTTCTTCCTCCCTCCCTCCTTTTCTTTCCTTTCCTTTCCTTCCTTCTTCCTTCCGGTCTAATCCTGGTTTCTTGATCATAATAATCTTTTCTTATCTTTCTATTTGTGTTTTATAACTAACTATATCTATTTATATATTTTATGTATTAATTGTATTGTATTGTAGTAAAGGTGTTTTTGCAGTTATTGGTTCAAATCCCATTTCAGATGTTTTGCAGCACTCTCTCTCTCTTGTTTATTAACTTGTATGATGGGCTGATAAGTGGGTTCCTTCCTCCTTTCCTTCCTTCCTTCTCCCTTCCTTCCGCTCTCCTTTCCTTCCTTCCATCCTCCCCTCCTTTCATTCCTCTCCTTCCTCCCTCCCTCCCTCCTTTCCTTTCCTTTCCTTCCTTCTTCCTTCCTTCCTCCCTCCTTCCTTCCTTCCTTCCTCCCTCCCTCTTTCTTTCCTTCCTTCCTTCCTTCCTTCATTCCTCCCTTCCTTCTCTCCTCCTTCCCCCCTCCTTTCCATCCTCCCCTCCTTTCCTTCCTTCCTCCCACCTTTCCTTTCCTTTCCTCTCCTTCCTTCCACCCTCCCTCCTTTCCTTTCCTTCCTTCTTCCTTCCTCCCTCCCTCCTTTCCTTCCTTCTTCCTCCCTCCCTCCCTCCCTCCTTTTCTTTCCTTTCCTTTCCTTCCTTCTTCCTTCCTCCCTCCCTCCTTTCCTTCCTTCTTCCTCCCTCCCTCCTTTCCTTCCTTCTTCCTCCCTCCCTCCTTTCCTTCTTCCGCCCTCCCTCCTTTTCTTTCCTTTCCTTTTCTTTCCTTTCCTTCCTTCTTCCTTCCGGTCTAGTCCTGGTTTCTTGATCATAATAATCTTTTCTTATCTTTCTAGTTGTGTTTTATAACTAACTATATCTATTTATATATTTTATGTATTAATTGTATTGTATTGTAGTAAAGAGTTTTTTGCAGTTATTGGTTCAAATCCCAGTTGTCAGATGTTCTGCAGCACTCTCTCTCTCTTCTTTATTAACTTGTATGATCGGCTGATAAATGACTGATAATGATCGATGGTGGTTCAGCTGCAGCTCTGAGCTCAGATCCAGACGAGCAGCTGACAGCCGAGATGTTTCCTCTCTCCTCTCGTTGGAACAATGAAGTCATTATTGCTCTGATTTCTCTCTCTGTGTGTCCCGCTCAGCCAAGCAGATGCTCGGATGCTCCCATCATCAGCGTTGTTGTGTGTTTCTAATCGTCAGCACGTGTCCAGCAGCTCCTTATTACCGTCTGCACGATGCGTTCAGGGCACACGGGAAAGATCGGGACATTACAGCGTTCGTCTCAGTGTCAGTTTAAAGCCTCCTGTTGTCCTCGAGTCAAGGGAGGAAGGAAGGGGAAGAAAGAAGGAAGGAAGGAAGGTAGGAGGGACGGAAGAAACAAGGAAGGAGGGAGGGAGAAAGGAAGGAAAGGAGGAAGAAGGAAGGAAGGGAGGGAGGAAGGCAGGACAGACGGAAGGAAGAGGGAAGGAAAGGACGTAGGAACGAAGGTAGTAGGGAGGGAGGAAACAAGGAAGGAGGGAGGGAGAAAGGAAAAGAGGAAGGAAGGGAGGGAGAAGGAAGGAAAGGAGGGAGGAAGGCAGGACAGACTGAAGGAAGGGAGGAAGAGGGAAGGAAAGGAGGTAGGAACGAAGGTAGGAAGGAGGGAGAAAGGAAAAGAGGAAGGAAGGAAAGCAAGGAAGGAAGGGAAAGAAGGAAGGAAGGAAGGAAGGGAAAGAAAGAAAGAAAGAAGGAAGGAAGGAAGGAAAGGAGGAAAGAAGGAACAGTCAAGAGTGAAATTGGGAAATATACCTACATAATATATAATATAAGGCCAAAAGGTGAAACCTCTCTTAGCTCTAGTTAACTCATAACCTTCTTTATAAATATACACATAACGAGGTGTGATGTCATCATTATGAAGCCCAGAGAAGTGCTTCATAGCTGAGGGTTAGAGTAGAGTAGAGTAGAGAGGAAATGAATAGAGCGGTCCAGTAGACGTAGCAGCAGCATGAGTTCAGCGGTCAGTGCAGCAGCTTCACTTAACCCTTTATAGGACACTCATTGAAAGGAAGGGAGGAAGGAAGGAAAGGAAGGACGGAGGAAGGAAGGAAGGAAGGAAGAAAGGTAGGGGGGAGGAAAGACAGAGAGAAGGAGGGAGGGAGGGAGGGAAGAAAGAAGGAAGGAAGAAGAAAGGGGGATGGAGGAAGGAAAGGAGGACGAGAGGAGAGAAGGAGGGAGGGAAGAAGAACAGATGGAAGGAGGGAAGGAAGGACGGAGGAAATAAGGAACAAGGGAGGGAAGAAAGAAGGCAGGGAGGAAGGAAAGGAAGGAAGGATATTTTGGGATATTTCCTTTCTTTCTTCCTTCCTTCCTTCCTACCTGCAAAGTTATTGTTGGAAAGTTCTCGCTTCATAGCTGAGGGCTAGAGTAGAGTAGAGAGGAAATAAATAGAGAGGTCCTGTAGACGTAGCAGCAGCATGAGTTCAGCGGTCAGTGCAGCAGCTTCTCTTAATTACAGTATGACTGATGTATTGTGTAGGACTGGAGGTTATTATCCTGTAGTTACACACATGATGGGGCTGGCAGGAGTCCGTGGGAAGGTCCAGTCAGTGATGAGTGATGGAGAGTGGGCGTCCTCCTTCCTTGGTGTTTCACTGATTGGACCACAACACCTCCAGAGGGTTCAGCTGTGAATCATTGGGGTCCTGGACTCTCCCCTTGGATGTCTCCTCAATCAGATATCACCACATGTTTGACCTGATACCTCGATATCGAGCCCACTCCCCTTCAAAATAATGAAAGCGTTAAGAGTTAGGGTTAAGTAAGAAGTAAGGAAGGATGGAGGGAGGAAAAAAGGAAGGGAGGGCGAAGGAAGGAAAGCAGGAAGGGAGGGAGGAAGGAAGGGAGTAGGAAGCAAGGGAGGGAAGGAATGGAGGAAGGAAGGGAGGAGGGAGGGAGGGAGGAATGGAGGGAGTAAGAAGTAAGGCAGGAAGAAAGGATGGAGGAAAGAAGGAAGGACGGAGGAAGGAAGGGAGGGAGTAGGAAGTAAGGAAGGAAGGGAGGGAGACAGGAAAAGAGGAAGGAAGGTAAAGGAAGGTAGGAATGAAGGAGGGAGGAAGGAAGGGAGGGAGTAAGAAGTAAGGAAGAAGGAAGGGAGGGAGGGAGTAAGAAGTGAGGAAGGATGGGAGGGAGGGAGTAAGAAAGAAGGAAGGAAGAAAGGAAGGGAGGATGGAGGAAGGGAGGGAGGAAGGATGGAGGAAAGAAGGAAGGAAGGAGGGGATGGAGGAAAGAAGGAAGGAAGGAGAGAGGGAGGAAGGGAAGGGAAGGAAGATGGAGGAAAGGAAGGAAGGATGGAAGGGAGGGAGCGAGGAAGAAAAGGAGGGTGGAGGGAGGGAGAGAGAGAGAGAGAAAGGAAGGAAGGATGGAGGAAAGAAGGACGGAAGGAGGGAGGAAGGGAAAGACTTTTATGCCGAGGGCAGAATAATGACCAAGTGGGTAAAAGGCAAATAATAAGGCCCTATGATTTTCACGGAATTTGACATAATTTGACTGAAATGCTGTTTTCGTGTTGCCGAGCAGTTCCCGAAGGACTTCTGTGTGTCAGGTGACCTGTTGTTCATAAAATAAGAGTAAAAGGTAAAACAAAAAAAAAACAAACACGAAATTCACAAAAATTAAAAAAAAAAAAAAAACGGAATTTGGGGATATAAATTCGAAGATGATATCTAGTCTCACTGAAATGGAAAATAAGTACAACATGCCAACAACCGTTACTGAGCTCTCCAAAATGCTGCAAGCCGAAAGCGAGCAGCGCACCGTGGAGCAGCAGAGAGCCACTAAGAGGGAGAAGCAGCTTCGTATGGAAATGGATCAAATGAGAGAATCCATCATTAACCAAGAGAGCATTAAATACAAGGCTCTGGAGAGGGAAAGGGATGCTTCTATCAGAGAGGTAGAGCACCTCAAATTGGAAATCTCTGCGTTCCGTGAATTCAGGAGCACGTACGAGAGCGAGACAGCAGACAGAGAGTAGCTGCGCGAACAATGGGATGAACTGCAAAAGGAAGTGGAACAGCTCAAATCGCAGCTTCATCAGGAGAAGGAGGTGCACGCTGAGAGACAGCTGAGAGACTCAGAGAGGGAAAAGGCGCTCCTAAAACAAATCGTGGAACTAAAGGAGCAAATCCGCACCAAGCGCGACGAGTGCACAGACTCGTTTGTGCCCAAAATCAGACCTTAGAGAGGGAGGTTATGCTGCTCAAGGCCATCTGTGGACACGAGGAAACACCTGAAGACTCGTGTGACAGTAAAAAGGTTGACGATGACGAGGAAGTCAGCTCAACGCAGGAGGAACAAGACGAGGAGCAGCTGAACGTTCCTGATGAGCGTTCAGAGGTAGCAGCTACGTCAGAAACGAACCTCGAGGCTTCGGAGAGTCAAACTGAAGACTCAGGTCAAGAAATAGACGAGCAGGAGAGAAACCAAACGGATGAGGGCGAAGGTACGACCCAAAGCGGTGAGACGAGTTAAATGAACAACTGTCAGAGCGTGAGGAGGAAGAAGAGTCTGTCGCTAAAGACTCAGAGGAAAGTCAGATTAGTGACCAAGGTGGAGGCACCTAAAATCGAAAATCTCAGCGTTCCGTGAATTCAGGAGCATGTATGAGAGCGAGGCAGTGGACAGAGAGCAGCTGCGTGAACAATGGGATGAACTGCAAAAGGAAGTGGAACAGCTTAAATCGCAGCTTCATCAGAAGAAGGAGGTGCACGCTGAGAGACAGCTGAGAGACTCGGAGAGGGAAAAAGCGCTCCTGAAACAAATCGTGGAACTCAAGGAGCAAATCCGCACCAAGCGCGACGAGTGCACAGACTCGTTCGTGCCCAAAATCAGAGCATTAGAGAGGGAGATAATGCTGCTCAAGGCCATCTGTGGACACGAGGAAACATCTGAAGACTCGTGTGATAGTAACCAGGCTGACGATGAAGAGGAAGTCAGCTCAACACAGGAGGAAAAAGACGAGGAACAGCTGAACATTCCCGATGAGCGTTCAAAGGTAGAAGCTACGTCAGAAACAAACCTCGAGGCTTCGGAGAGTCAAACCGAAGTCTCAGGTGAAGAAATAGACGAGCAGGAGAGAAACCAAACACCCGAGAGCAAAGGTACGACCCAAAGCGCTGAGACGCTTACTCAGGTAGTGGACGAGTTGAATGAACAACTGTCAGAGCGCGAGGAGGAAGAAGAGTCTGTCGCTAAAGACTCAGAGGAAAGTCAGCTTAGTGACCAAGGTGGAGAAAAATCTCGGCGTTCCGTGAATTCAGGAGCACGTACGAGAACGAGACAACAGACAGCTGCGTGAACAACGGGACGAGCTGCAAAAGGAAGTGGAACAGCTCAAATCGCAGCTTCATCAGGAGAAGGAGGTGAACGCTGAGAGGCAGCTGAGAGACTCGGAGAGGGTTCAGAGGTAGAAGCTACATCAGTAACGATCCTCGAGGCTTCAAACCGAAGTCTCAGGTGAAGAAATAGACGAGCAGGAGACAAACCAAACACATGAGAGCGAAGATACGACCCAAAACGCTGAGACGCTTACTCAGGTAGTGGACGAGTTAAATGAACAACTGTCAGAGCACGAGGAGGAAGAAGAGTCTGTCGCTAAAGACTCAGAGGAAAGTCAGCTTGGTGATCAAACCGAAGTCTCAGGTGAAGAAATAGACGAGCAGGAGAGAGACCAAACACTAAGGACCAGAGGTTCTCATCTAAGAACACATCCAACCTTAACAACTTGACTATCGATATATTGCCCAGCCCTACTTGGTAGAGTTCTTTCCAACCCATGCAAACGAGTGGGCAATATCAGAGTCTGGGAACATTGAGCGGAATAAGTCTCCAACTCCCTCATGTGAGTTATATGACTGGTGTTTTGTCACGGTGTTCAGACACCACAGTACCTCTGCTTTCAGCGTAGGGTTGGACCCGAACGTTGTCCGGAGATTTGGTGCTGCTGTCCCGGTTGTTGATATCAGAGAAGGGGCCGGAGGCACGATAGAGACGAGAGTAGAACAGAACTGGGAAATACCTGGCGTTTGTTGACAGCTTGATTTTGAAGCTTGCTGTGCATGTGGGACTCCACTGTCTTGATTCCCAGTGTGCAGAGTTTAAAACATTTCTTGCACAAAATGCACCGTGCCTCATATAAAGTGCCTGGTACCAGTTTCAGGCATCCACAAACATTTTTTATTGGACAGCCAATTCTCATTAAATTTACACTTTCCCATACTGTGCAGTGTTTCCCCTAGAAATGTTTGTAGCAGGGGTGCTGTGTGTCGGTAACCTAGCAACACTAGGGGGGTCCGGGGGTATACTACCCCAGAAGAAAAATTTGAAAAATAATAGGGCTGCAACTAACGATTATTTTGATAAACGATTAATCAGTTGATTATTTTTTTCAATTAATCGATAAATCGGATAAAAAAATATTTTTTAAATTTCCACCCCTTCATTCAAAAACAAATTATTATTTCAAAATGACAATGCAACATGTTGCTGCTTGGACATCCCTGAGTTGTTAAAGGCAAGGTAAGGCAAGGCAGTTTTATTTATATAGTGCATTTCATACACAACGGCAACTCAATGTGCTTTACATAAAACACAAAAACATGTAATTTGAGAAACTTAAAACATACAATTAAACCCCCCCCCCCCCCCCCCATAATAAAAACAAAGTACAGAAAAATAGAAAGACATAAATAAAATGATTGCAGCATAAAATAATAAGTAGCTTTAAAATCATTAAAAGGACATAGAGTGCAAATGAAAGATTAAAATGTAAAGTGCTTTAAAAGAGCTCAATCATGATGTTAAAGTAATATTAAATTATAAATAATAATTTAAACAAAACAACTACTGTAAATGTTAATGTCTGACACTTTAACAAAATAACATACACATGTATGCTACACAAAAATAGGTGTTTTCTGTAAATAAAAGATAAATAATAATAATGGTTTATTTTTGTAGTAACCAGTTTTACTTTTACCATCATTAGGCTTCCATATAAACTATGTGTGCTAGATTCCCCTGCTGCTCTCCTCCTCTCCTGCTGCTGACTTTGAGATCTGAGCAGGTAGAAGTTGATAGCTATATAACCAGGGAGCACACTGCAACAAGGCTAATGATCCACACACTGACATTATATCATTCATGTGACACGTAAAAGTGATTATAGCTGTTTCCGTGATTGGGACACGAAAATTTAACACATCACGGAAACAACCACGGAATTCCGTATTAAGAAGTCGTGCCTGCTAACACGACTTCTTAACAATGAATTCCGTGATGGGGAAACGTAAGGTGTCAAATGTTCGTGTCCCAATCACGGAAACAATACCAGTGTAAAGTCAATGGGAATCCTCTTTCGTGGTGGACACACGGATTCCCCGGTTCAACTACGTCACATAGTGGGCGGTAATTATTACTGTTTTCTAATCAATAAATCTTTTATTTTATCGTTATTTTTAATATTCAGTTCACTGAGTGTTGTTGTCTAAAACAGGTTGTGTGTGATATAACTGTGGTTTTGGTGTAATGAGGTAGTTATTATAGCCTATTTACTACCGCTGGACTTTTTGTTTACGTTACTATGAGAGGAAATACTGTCCTCTGTTAGCATTTTACCACATGAATAATAATACAGTCAATAGTTTCATAGGCTGTTATGAAATCGCGTCATTCTACTAGAGCGTCAACATCATATTTTCTAGCGGTTGCACATCGCTGCAAGGCTGAAAAGGTCTCAAAAGGTATTTTCTTTCATAGCAGGTTAATAATAATTAAAATAGCCTGACATTGATAATGTGTTAATGAATGAGACATAGAGTCAATGTTAACACACCGGGAGCACAGCTGTGCAATAAGCCGTATGGATTTTTGGGGGAATTTTTTTGATTACATATCATTTTCATTTGGTCACTATAACAGCTACATTACTCAAAATTGAATAGGGAGATATTGTGCTTCGGGGTTGCGTATACAAATAACAATAAACCACCACAGCAAGCTTCGGGCTCTAGCTGGCTGGAAATGTTGAGGATATAAATGAATTCTACAGTGAGGAAATTAGTCTACTTCAAGCAGCGGGTTATCCGGTCTGAGAACGGGATAAATGTGAGATGAATACTCGACAAGGAGAAATATATCCCTGTTAAATATTGACGGAGTTCAGTGTTAAGAAGTCGTGCCTGCGTCACGTATTTCTGAGAGATGAGGATGAAGAAATGGGTCGCAAGGAAACTCAAACAAATGTTAAAAAACAACATAACGGCGTAAGTTAAACTTTCTTGTTTTGTGCTTTGATTTATCACTCTTCTGCTTGGCTTGTTGTTGTAGTCTGGGTCTGTAGTGCTGTGTCTGTGGTCTGTGTCTGTAGTGCTGTGTCTGTGGTCTGTGTCTGTAGTGCTGTAGCAATGTGACGTGCTCGGACCCGGGGCAGAGCGGTAGGGGCAGCGTTGTGTTCTCAATGGTTGGTTCCGCCACTCTTCATTTAGGCTACGTTATTTAGGCTTATCAAAAATAATAGTAGTTGACAAATGAAACGTTTGAGGAGAATGCGATACAGAGAAGTTATATACTGCTCAAATTTTAAGACCCAGATATCAAAATTCAAGTCTTTTTCAAGTCTTTTTAAGCTATTATTTCCAAATTCATGAATTCAACGCTTTTAAGACTTTTTAAGACCCCGCGGGAACCCTGCCCACCCCATACCAGCAGTCTTTGAGAAGTCTTTGCCTCCCGGAGTAGTTTTGATGTTTTCGTGGATTTAAACTCTTTACCTCCTTCTTCAACTTGTCAGATCTTTGCTGTCCAGCCTCGTTGTTGCACATCAGCTGCCAGCTCTGCAAACCTCAGCTTCTTCCTCCCCTGCATCGAGGTCTGGTCTCAAGCAGAGCCTCTGGTCTAAGTTTGCCATCAGCTTCCAGTCTCGTGCCCCTCTCAGCCCTCCAGCATTTGGTCATGAAGTGGCGAGTCTAGCCTGAGTCTGGCCTTCCTACTGTTTATAAAGATGGACGATGCATCTTCAGCTTCCTTTCATTTGGAGCCAGAGTCGACAAACGTTTGAGATCGACTGTCACAGCTGTTAAATCATGATATAAACTCCCCTTTTTATATCATCACATAACTAGTTAAACAAACTTAAAAGAAAAATGAGAAGTTTGACAAACAAAAGCATGAGAAGAACAACCGAAAATGACAGAAACCATCTTTGGACTTGAGACTTACGGCCAGCAGGGGGCGATCCAGATGTTTCGGCGTCACTTTTGAGGATCTGTCATGACTGTCATCTTTATATACAGTCAATGGTTGATTAAGTAAGTCTTCAAATCTTATTAACAGAGCAATAATTTCCTAAATGACCATCGACACATTTATTAGAGGGCCTGAATTTAGAGATTGAGACCAGATTGACTCAGTTTTGAGGCCTGTTGAATGGAAGTCAGTTGGTGCAGCTAGCAGTCGTTTAGGTGCATGAGCCTTGTGAGCAGATTTTAAGTATTTTAAATATTTATTTCTGCTGTCTCAGTGATGTAATGACGCTTCCTTCTTTTATAGTTCCTTTGAGATCTAACAGGAAATGAGAATTGACATGTTTTAGTCACCGGCAGCGTTAGTGTTCTCTGGTTTTTGGGTCAACGCGGAGATTCATCCACAATCAAAAACACATCGAGGAGGTTAAACAGCTCAGCTACAGTCCAGTGAATCAGTGAATCTTCTCCTCTCTCTCTCTCGCTCTCTCTCTGATCTCATTCACTTTCTGTGTCAGATGGTCTTAATTCCTCGGCAGCCCTCTGAGCGTAATCAGTTCCTGTTGTGCATTTCAAAGCTATTTGGCCTATTTACACTTCATACTGTACAATATGTACATTGACAGCAGCAGAAATAAAGGAGGATGTATGGTATTTATTTCTCTGTGTGGTTCTCCCTCTGCAGTCTCAACCACCTGGAACACAAAGGCATCTGACAGCAATCAGGACGAGAGGGGGAAAAAGCACGAAAACAAACACTGGTGTTTGGAGCGGAGGCTTCCTGGCTTTTGTCAAATGCTCCGTTTGAGCGATCCTCTAATGTTCTGCAAGTGCAGATGCTAAACATTTCAAATTAGAGGAGGAACAACCAGAAAATACACAGGAGAGACGAGTCGAACAAGATCTTTTGGACAGTGTGGAGGAGGGAAAAAAAAAAAAGACAAAAGGGTCATTTAATATGGCTGATGTGGTGACTGTGGCGGTGGGAGGACAGCTGGCGAGCTACTTGGGGGAAACGTTCCTGTGAATGTGTCTTCATGTGGACACTTTGGCTTCACTGAGCTTCAGCAGGATGGGCGGAGGGGTGGAGGGATGAGGGGGAGGCAGAGCTGAGTGAAGGGATGGGTGAATGCAGAGCTGGGTGGAGGGGTGGAGGGATGAGGGTATGCAGAGCTGGGTGGAGGGGTGGAGGGACGGGGGGGACGTGTGCATGCAGAGCTGGGTGGAGGGACGGGTGGATGCAGAGCTGGGTGGAGGGACGGGTGCATGAAGAGCTGGGTGGAGCGACGGATGCATGCAGAGCTGAGTGGAGGGGTGGAGGGAAGGGTGGATTCAGAGCTGGGTGGAGGGACGGAGGGACGGGTGCATGAAGAGCTGGGTGGAGGGAAGGGTGGATTCAGAGCTGGGTGGAGGGACGGAGGGACGGGTGCATGAAGAGCTGGGTGGAGGGAAGGGTGGATTCAGAGCTGGACGGAGGGACGGGTGCATGAAGAGCTGGGTGGAGGGACGGGTGGATGCAGAGCTGGGTGGAGGGACGGATGCATGCAGAGCTGGGTGGAGGGACGGAGGGACGGGTGGATGCAGAGCTGGGTGGCAGAGCGCTGCTGCTGCTGTGACGCCCACGGGCGCCGCTGTGCTCCACAAAGAGGAGGAAAGAGAAAACAGATGTTGACAATGATCAGCTATGTTTCTCTCTCTCTCTCTCTCCCCCTCTCTCTCTCTCTCTCTCTCTCTCTCTCTCTCTCTCTCTCTCTCTCTCTCTCTCCGGTTAGCGGAAGGAAGTGAAATGCACATATTTGGCTAAGTTATTGGATTTTGGGGATAAATTGGAGAAAGGTGGCGCGCCCGGCTGTGTGCCCGGCCGTGCTGACAGGATCCTGCTGCAGCTTGGTCTGATCGATGGAGGCCAGTTGGTGTTTGTTTGGTTGAAATGAACTGAACTGTTATTACAAGCTACTTATTCATCCTGCACACATGAAGCCACTGTCACTACTACAATGAAACCACTATATATTACTAATCACACATTTTTAAACCTTTGCATGTGTTTTTAGTCATTTAACTAAATATTTTTTCTCACTTTTTTTGGTATGTTTTCCCCTCAGAACTTTTCTATTTGTTAGGGTTAGGTAATTTATATTTTTATTACTTTTAAGTTTGTTTAACTTTTCATCCACATGTTCTCTTGTAAACTGAAACATTTCAGAGCTGCTAAAAGTGAATAAAAACCTGGATTCAAATGAAAAAACATAACTTATCTTCTCTGCTTATATCAGTAATAAGAAACAGAGAAACACTGCAGTTATAAGTGTGACTTTAATAAAGTTAGGATACAATATAAAATACTTTTTATCTAGAAAAAACAAACAAACCTGGATTCAAAATAAAAACCATGACCTTATTCTCTGTTTATCAGTAGTAGGCATGGGCCTACGGTATGATAACCTTAGGTAAAAATATCACGGTTTCACGGTTTTATGATTACAGCTATAAAATGTGATATTTTGAAATGTCTGTATTTAAAACCGAAAAAAATTCCATTGAATGGTCTTTTATTTTTAAACATATATAGAACATGATCAAACATTAGTAAATATGTATTTAAAATAAAAATAACCGAATTCTTTCGAAATAAATTAATTATTTTTAGTGAAAAAAACACAAAATGCAAATAAATGCAATCACTAAACCTGTGGCTCAAGATCAGAACATAAATAATTGAAAAACACATCCAAGATAAAAAATTAATAAATAAATGCAGCAGGAGCTTAAAACTGAATCTCAACAATTTTTGGAGACTTGCTCACGGTCATATAGGATGTATTTCCTCCTCGCGCTGCTACTGTCCGTTACCTTCTTCCTCCTCGCCCTGCTACTGTCCGTTACCTTCTTCCTCCTCGCGCTGCTACTGTCCGTTACCTTCTTCCTCCTCGCCCTGCTACTGTCCGTTACCTTCTTCCTCCTCGCGCCGCTACTGTCCGTTACCTTCTTCCTCCTCGCGCCGTATCTGTCCGTTACCTTCTTCCTCCTCGCGCCGCTACTGTCCGTTACCTTCTTCCTCCTCGCGCCGCTACTGTCCGTTACCTTCTTCCTCCTCGCGCCGCTACTGTCCGTTACCTTCTTCCTCCTCGAGCTGCTACTGTCCGTTACCTTCTTCCTCCTCGCGCCGTATCTGTCCGTTACCTTCTTCCTCCTCGCGCCGTATCTGTCCGTTACCTTCTTCCTCCTCGCGCCGCTACTGTCCGTTACCTTCTTCCTCCTCGCGCCGCTACTGTCCGTTACCTTCTTCCTCCTCGCCCTGCTACTGTCCGGGACCTTCTTCCTCCTCGCCCTGCTACTGTCCGGGACCTTCTTCCTCCTCGCGCTGCTACTGTCCGGGACCTTCTTCCTCCTCGCGCCGCTACTGTCCGTTACCTTCTTCCTCCGAGCCGCAGCCGGTAGCCGAAGTATAAATACAGCCGACTTGGTGCTTGGTGCTCGGCATGCACCTGGAATTTGTCAAGATGGCGAAACTATTGGCTTCCGAGCAGCAGTCCACAAACCAATGGGTGACGTCACGGATGTTACGTCCATTTCTTATATACAGTCTGTGCTCATACCGCAGGAACAGTATGACGGAACATTTTAGTGGTTTTGAAACCGTGACTTTTTCATACCGTGGTATACCTTGAAACCGGTAACCGGCCCATGCCTAATCAGTAGGTAGTTAGTAGTTAAGAGCGTTTCAATAAATCTAATATTCATCTTTATCTGCAGCTGCAACACAAATGTAGTAATTCAACATATTGAATATATTTCTCTTTTTTTCTTTTATTTTGGAAACAGGAAACTGTGGGAAGTGACCTCCAGGAAGAGTCGTCTGCAGTCGGTGCTGGTGAGTAGAAACCTTCAGTAGAATCATACGGCGTCAAAAGTTAACCCTTTATAGGACACTCATTGAAAGGAAGGGAGGAAGGATGGATGGAAGGGAAGGAAGGAGGGAGGAAGGAAGGTAGGAAGGAAGGTAGGGGGGAGGAAAGAAAGAGAGAAGGAGGGAGGGAGGGGAGAAAGAAGGAAGAAGAAAGGGGGATGGAGGAAGGAAAGAAGGAAGGGAGGAGAGAAGGAGGGGGGGAGGAAGAACAGATGGAAGGAAGGAAGGACTGAGGAAATAAGGAACTAGGGAGGGAGAAAGGAAAAGAGGAAGGGAAGAAAGAAGGCAGGGAGGAAGGAAAGGAAGGAAGGAAGGATATTTTGGGATATTTACAGAAGTTACCAAATATAATTATTTGCCCAATAAAGGGTTAATATAAACTAACTTAATAAATAAAAAACAGGAAGTAAACATCTGTCCAGCTTTTCAAATTAAAAGAGTGGTAGATAAAACCCAGAAACTCAACACTGCCTCCTACTGGGAGCTGAATTAATGACCTGAAACAGCCTGAACATTTAATATATAGAGTTTCTACAGTTTATATATCATATGTAAGTATAATATATATCCTTATTTATATTATATTTGACGCACATGGTGAACACACACATCTTTTAGAATATTTAAACTCTTTTTACTGCTTTATATTCACTTTTTATTGTTGACATTTTGCATTATTTTTGCTTTATCTCTGCAAGAAACAACAACACAGACAAATCACACTCAAACAATGGCTTTATTTAACTTTTTATTTATACTTTTAAATGCATTAAATTGAAGTACATGAAGGTAAAGCATGCATACATCATGTTAATATATACAAAACAAGCAGTTACAGTTAAATACGTGTGGAAATAAGTCAGGAAAATATGCAATTAATCTTCTTAAAGTGACATTAGAAATATTAATATTTTATTTAATATCATTAGCACACTGATAATAAATAATCTCAATAATTTACATATCTGTTGAAATGTTCTGCTTTGTAATATTTGTGGAAATGTACGTTAAATGAAGGAAATTAAGCGACTAGCAGCTAAAAAGACGTATTTTTTTGGACACTAAAGTTTCAAAATAAGAGTAAATATTGGACTTAAAAACATGTTAGCTGTAACTTTATAAAGATATGTGGTTAAAAGAGGTTAACTGATGTTAGCAGCAAGGCTAATTATGTTTACAGTTAGCTAACGGTTTATAGTTGTGGTTAAGTTTAGGTTAGCTAACGGTTTATTGTAGCAGTTAAGTTTAGGTTAGCTAACGGTTTATTGTTGTAGCTAAGTTTAGGTTAGCTAACGGTTTATTGTTGTAGCTAAGTTTAGGATAGCTAACGGTTTACTGTAGTAGTTAAGTTTAGGTTAGGTAACGGTTTATTGTTGTAGCTAAGTTTAGGTTAGCTAATGGTTTACTGTAGCAGTTAAGTTTAGGTTAGCTAACGGTTTATTGTTGTAGCTAAGTTTAGGTTAGATAACGGTTTATTGTTGTAGCTAAGTTTAGGTTAGCTAACGGTTTACTATAGCAGTTAAGTTTATGTTAGCTAACGGTTTATTTTAGCAGTTAAGTTTATGTTAGCTAACGGTTTATTTTGGCAGTTAAGTTTAGGTTAGCTAATGGTTTATTGTCATAGTCAAAGTTTAGGTTAGCTAACGGTTTATTGTCATAGTCAAAGTTTAGGTAAGCTAACAGTTTATTGTAGCAGTTAAGTTTAGGTTAGCTAACGGTTGATTGTAGCAGTTTGGGTTAGCTAACTTTTTACTGTAGCAGTTAAGCTCCTGTTAAATAATATACTATTTTTGTAGTTAAGCTTTTAGTAAATAAAACTAACAGTTTGTTTTAGCATCTAAAATTGTTCCGTTAGCATTAGCAAGTGCTTCCTTTTACTATTTAAGTAAGTTAGCTGAAAGTTCAGTTTAGCTAACCTAAATTCGAATTTACTAAAAGTTTAATTTAGCAGATGAAGGAAAGTTCAAGTTAGCTAATAAGTTATTGTAGATGTGTAATTTAGTTACGTTAGCTAATAGTTAGCTCTCGTAGTTAAATTAAGAAATCATAGCTTTTTGTAGTTTAGCTTTTAGTAAACTTTTTATGTTTGTGAATAAAAAGTGTTTCGAATTTATTAGTTTTTTATTAGGTTAAGTTCTGGTTAGCTAATCTTTTACTTTAGCAGCTGAAACTGTATCGTTAGCATTAGCAAGTGCTTCGTTTTACTAGTTAAGTAAGTTAGTTCGCTTTAGTTACCATAAATTCAAGTTTATTACGGCTTTAATTTAGCGTATGAAGTAAAGTAGTAAGTTAGCTAATAGTTTATTTAAGTGAAAGTAGAGTAATAATATAAATAGATAATTAGCTCGTTAAACTAACGTCGCTAACCTGAAGGTTCAGTTTGTTCTTCACTGGTCTGAGAACTAAAATCAAGGCTGAAGCATCAACATATGTTTTATATAACGTATAAACATAAACACAGCTGTTTCCCAAAGCAGAGTTTGACTTTTAAACGACCTGAAATGAGACGAATCGCTCTGAAAAACATGTTTACAAGACAAACAACATCCGATACGTAGAGATTTAAAACATCCGTACTTTTATAACTCCAAACAGTTCAGCTAACTAGATGCTACTTTCAGTTTGTCTCATTTTAACCCTTAACCCTCCTGTTGTCCTCGAGTCAAGGAAGGAAGAGAGGATGGAAGGGAGGAAGGGAAGGAGGAAGGAAGAAGGAAGGGAGGAGGGAGGGAGGGAGGAAGGAAGGAAGGGAGGATGGAGAAATGAAGGAAGGAAGGGATGAAGGGATGAAGGAAGGAAGGATGGAACAGAGGTAGAAGGAAGGAAGGGACAGGAGGAAGGAAGGGATCCTACCTTCCTTCCTTTCTCCTTTCCTTCTTTCCTCCCTTCCTTCCTCCTGCCCTCCTTTCCTTCCTTCTACCTCTGTTCCATCCTTCCTTCTTTCCTCCCTTCCTTCCTCCCTCCCGCCCTCCTTTCCTTCCTTCTTCCTCCGTTCCATCCTTCCTTCCTCCCTTCCGTCCTTCTTCCCTCCCTTCCTTCCTTCCTTCCTTGTACAGATAAATTAACTTTTCATATTCTTACTCATAAATCCTCCGTTAATAATTAATTTTATATACTATGATGAATATAACATGTTTTAATGCTGATTTTTGATTTTTTTTTCATAAATTCAGGTCAGATTTATACATTTACATTTATAAAAGCTGCACAAAAATGAAAAGAGATGCATTTTATTCCCATTTTTTTATACTGTGGGTCTGATCTGTTAAAGTCTGACTATAATAAATATGTATCAGGTGTTTTTTACTGCTCTAAAATATAAAATAATGTGACCCTGAACAGCATGTAAGGGTTAAATGGTAGAGAAGGAGATGAGTAGGTAGAGAAGGAAACAAGGAGAGTAGGAGGTAGAGAAGGAAACAAGGAGAGGAGGAGGTAGAGAAAGAGATGAGGAGGTAGAGAAGGAAAGGAGGAGGTAGAGAAGGAGATGAGGAGATAGAGAAGGAAACAAGGAAAGGGGGAGGTAGAGAAGGAAACGAGGAGAGGAGGAGGTAGAGAAAGAGATGAGGAGGTAGAGAAGGGAAGGAGATGAGGAGGTAGAGAAGGAAACAAGGAAAGGAGGAGGTAAAGAAGGAAAGGGGGAGGTAGAGAAGGAAACAAGGAGAGGAGGAGGTAGAGAAGGAGATGAGGAGATAGAGAAGGAAAGGAGGAGAGGAGGAGGTAGAGAAGGAGATGAGGAGAGGAGGATGTAGAGAAGGAGATGAGGAGGTAGAGAAGGGAAGGAGATGAGGTAGAGAAGGAAAACAAGGAGAGTAGGAGGTAGAGAAGGAGATGAGGAGATAGAGAAGGAAAGGAGGAGAGGAGGAGGTAGAGAAGGAGATGAGGAGGTAGAGAAGGAAAAGAGGAGAGTAGGAGGTAGAGAAGGAAACAAGGAGAGGAGGATGTAGAGAAGGAGATGAGGAGGTAGAGAAGGAAAGGAGGAGGTAGAGAAGGAGATGAGGAGGTAGAGAAGGAAACAAGGAAAGGAGGAGGTAGAGAAGGAGATGAGGAGGTAGAGAAGGAAACTTTAAATCTTTGCTTCGTATTTAATATTTTAGCATTACGTCATCATTTAAAAAGACAGGAAGTAAAGGTACAAAGTGTCTCTGCTCATAGACACAATACAATTATCCATATTACCCCCCCCCCCCCCCCCTTAACCCCTCCCCCCTCTGTCTCCTCACCTCCTGGCCTGGTCTACCTTAACCCCCCCCCACAACCCCCCCTCCCTCCCCCCCCGTCATAATTTTAAAAAAGAGGATAAAAAGGTGCAAAGCGTCTCTGCTCATAGACACAATAACTTTATAATTTTCCACATTACGCCCCCCCCCCCCCCCCTCCTCTGTCTCCTCACCTCCTGGCCTGGTCTACCTTAACCACCCCCCCCCCCCCCCCCCCTCTGTCTGCCTACCTCCTGGCCTGGTCTACCTTTACCCCCCCCCCCTCACAACCCCCCCCCCCCTCCCCCCCGGTCATCATTTTAAAAAAAGAGGATAAAAAGGTGCAAAGTGTCTCTGCTCATAGACACAATAACTTTATAATTTTCCACAACCCCCCCTCCCTCCCTCCTCTGTCTGCCTACCCCCTGGCCTGGTCTACCTTTACCACCCCCCCCCCCCCCCCCCCTGTCTGCCTACCTCCTGGCCTGGTCTACCTTTACCCCCCCCCCCCTCACAACCCCCCCCCCCTCCCCCCCGTCATAATTTTAAAAAAAGAGGATAAAAAGGTGCAAAGCGTCTCTGCTCATAGACACAATAACTTTATAATTTTCCACATTACGCCCCCCCCCCCCCCTCCTCTGTCTCCTCACCTCCTGGCCTGGTCTACCTTAACCACCCCCCCCCCCCCTCCTCTGTCTGCCTACCTCCTGGCCTGGTCTACCTTTACCCCCCCCCCTCCCTCACAAACCCCCCCCCCCCGGTCATCATTTTTACAAACAGGATGAAAAGGTGCAAACTGCTCATAGACAAAATAACTTTATAATTTTCCACATTAGCCCCCCCCCCCTCTGTCTGCCTACCTCCTGGCCTGGTCTACCTTTACCCCCCCCCCCCTCCCTCTCTGACCCCCCCCCCCCCTCCAAACCCTCCGTATCTCCGGCTTGAATCACATTCCTCCGCTTGGCCGCCACAATGGGAGAACTGTTTGATGGCGGCTCTGCTCTGGTTCAGGTATTCCCCCCCTGATTAGGAACCTGAGCTTCACAGACCCCCCCCCCGCACCTCCCCCCGAGCCCCCCCCTTCCTTACCCCCCCCCCTTTTACCCCCCTGAACCACCTTAACCCTTGTGTCGTCCTGCCGGGTCAAATTGACCCCGTCTCTCTTTTGACTGTTCCTTGTTTCCTTCCTTCTTCCCCTCCTCCCTTCTTTCTTTGCTACCTCCTCCTTCCATCCTTCCTTCCTTCCTTCCTCCTTTCCTCCCTCCCTCCCTCCTTACTCCTTTCCTTCATTCCTTCCTTCCTTCTTCGCCCTTTCCTCCCTCCCTCCCTCCTTACTCCTTCCTTCCTTCCTTCTCTCCTAAATTCCTTCCTCTTTTCATCCTTACTACTTTCCTTCCTTCCTTCCTTCCTTCACTCCTAAATTCAGTCTGTTCATCCTTACTCCTTTCCTTCCTTACTCCTCCTTTCTTTCCTCCCTCCCTCCCTCCTTACTCCTTTCCTTCCTTCTTTCTCTCCTAAATTCCCTCCTCTTTTCATCCTTACTACTTTCCTTCCTTCCTTCCTTCCTTCCTTCCTTCACTCCTAAATTCAGTCTTTTCATCCTTACTCCTTTCCTTCCTTACTCCTCCTTTCTTTCCTTCCTTCCTTCCTTCTCTCCTAAATTCCCTCTTTTCATCCTTACTCATTTCCTTCCTTACTCCTCCTTTCTTTCCTCCCTCCCTCTCTCCCTCCTTACTCCTTTCCTTCCTTCCTTCCTTCTCTCCTAAATTCCCTCCTCTTTTCATCCTTACTACTTTCCTTCCTTCCTTCCTTCTCTCCTAAATTCCCTCCTCTTTTCATCCTTACTACTGTCCTTCCTTCCTTCCTTCCTTCCTTCCTTCACTCCTAAATTCAGTCTTTTCATCCTTACTCCTTTCCTTCCTTCCTCCTCCCTCCCTCCCTCCCTCCCTCCTTATTCCTTCCCTTCCTTCCTTCCTTCCTTCTCTCCTACATTCCCTCCTCTTTTCACCCTTACTACTTTCCTTCCTTCCTTCCTTCCTTCACTCCTAAATTCCCTCCTCTTTTCATCCTTACTACTTTCTTTCCTTCCTTCCTTCCTTCTCTCCTAAATTCCTTCCTCTTTTCATCCTTACTACTTTCCTTCCTTCCTTCCTTCCTTCTCTCCTAAATTCCCTCTTTTCATCCTTACTCCTTTCCTTCCTTCCTCCTCCTTTCCCCCCTCCTTACTCCTTGCCTTCCTTCTCTCCTAAATTCCCTCCTCTTTTCATCCTTACTACTTTCCTTCCTTCCTTCCTTCCTTCCTTCCTTCACTCCTAAATTCAGTCTGTTCATCCTTACTCCTTTCCTTCCTTACTCCTCCTTTCTTCCCTCCCTCCCCTCCTTCCTTCCTTCCTTCTTTCCTTCCTTCCCTCTCTCCTAAATTCCTTCCTCTTTTCATCCTTACTACTTTCCTTCCTTCCTTCCTTCCTTCTCTCCTAAATTCAGTCTTTTCATCCTTACTCCTTTCCTTCCTTACTCCCCCTTTCTTTCCTCCCTCCCTCCCTCCTTACTCCTTTCCTTCCTTCCTTCCTTCCTTCTTTCCTTCCTTCCCTCTCTCCTAAATTCCTTCCTCTTTTCATCCTTACTACTTTCCTTCCTTCCTTCCTTCCTTCCTTCCTTCTCTCCTAAATTCCCTCTTTTCATCCTTCCTCCTTTCCTTCCTTCCTCCTCATTTCTTCCCTCCCTCCCCTCCCTCCTTACTCCTTCCCTTCCTTCCTTCTCTCCTAAATTCCTTCTTCTTTTCATCCTGACTACTTTCCTTCCTTCCTTCCTTCCTTCACTCCGAAATTCAGTCTTTTCATCCTTACTCCTTTCCTTCCTTACTCCTCCTTTCTTTCCTCCCTCCCTCCCTCTTTACTCTTTACTCCTTTCTTTCCTTCCTTTCTTCTCTCCTAAATTTCTTCCTTCCTTCCTTCTCTCCTAAATTCCCTCTTTTCATCCTTCCTCCTTTCCTTCCTTACTCCTCCTTTCTTTCCTCCCTCCCTCCCTCCTTACTCCTTTCCTTCCTTCCTTCCTTCTCTCCTAAATTCCTTCCTCTTTTCATCCTTACTACTTTCCTTCCTTCCTTCCTTCCTTCTCTCCTAAATTCCCTCCTCTTTTCATCCTTACTCCTTTCCTTCCTTACTCCTCCTTTCTTTCCTCCCTCCCCCCTCCTTACTCCTTTCCTACTCCTTTGATGATGATGATGAAGATGATGATGATGATGATGAAGATGAGTTTATCCGTCCTGAAAAAGAAAAGACATTATATTAAACTTCCTGTCGTCCTCCCGGGTCAAATTGACCCGTCTGTTTTGATTGTTCCTTCCTTCCTTCCTTCCTTCCTCTCTCCTTCTCTCTTTCCTCCCTCCCTACTTTCCTTCCTTTATCCCCCTTTCTTCTTTCCTTCTTTCCTCCCTCCCTCCCTCCTACCTTCTTTCCTTCCTCCGTCCTTCCTTCCTCCTTTCCTTCTCTCCTCTGTCCTTTTTTCCTCCCTCCCTCCTACCTTCTTTCCTTACTTACTTCTTTCCTCTGTCCTTCCTTTCCTTCCTTCCTCCCTCCCTCCAACCTTCCTTCCTTACTTACTTCTTTCCTCCGTCCTTCCTTCCTCCCTTCCTTAATTCCTTTTCTTCCTTCCTTCCTCTCTCCTTCTCTCTTTACTCCCTTCCTTATTTCCTTCCCTCCTTCCTCTTCTTCCTTCCCTCCTTCCTCCCTCCCTCCCTCCTTTCCTTCCTTCTTCCTCCCTTCCTTCCTCCTTTCCTTCTCTCCTCTGTCCTTCTTTCCTCCCTCCCTCCCTCCTACCTTCCTTCCTTCCTTACTTCTCTCCTCTATCCTTCTTTCCTACCTTCCTTCCTCCCTCCTACCTTCTTTCCTCCCTCCCTCCTACCTTCCTTCCTCCCTCCTACCTCCTTTCCTCCCTTCTTCCTCCCTTCCTTATTTCCTTTATCCTCCTTTCTTCTTTCCTTCTTTCCTCCCTCCCTCCCTCCCTCCCTCCTTTCCTTCCTTCTTCCTTCCTCCCTCCCTTCTTTCCTTCCTTATTTCCTTTCCTCCCTCCCTCCCTTCCCTCCTACCTTCTTTCCTCCCTCCCTCCTACCTTCCTCCCTTCCTTACTTCTCTCCTCTATCCTTCTTTCCTTCTTTCCTCCCACCCTCCTACTTTCTTACCTCCCTCCCTCCTACCTTCCTTCCTCCCTCCCTCCTACCTCCTTTCCTCCCTCCCTCCTACCTTCCTCCCTCCTTTCCTTCCTTATTTCCTTTCCTCCCTCCCTCCTTTCCTTCCTCCTTCCTTCCTCCCTCCCTCCTTTCCTTCTTTATTTCCTTTCCTTCCTCCCTCCCTCCCTCCCTCCTTTCCTTCCTTTCCTTGACTTGAACACAACAGGAAGGTTAAATTATAAAAGATATATTAAAAGAAAATGTTTAAATGTATTTTAGATTAATTTGGATTTTTTTAAAATTAATGTTAAATATATTTTTTAAAAGCTTAGAAATAATTAAAATTAGCATATTATTAATAACTTATTAGACTTTTGCTTTTTATCTCTTATAGTAGCCGCTCTCTCTCTCTGTGTGTGTGTGTGTGTGTGTGTGTGTGTGTGTGTGTGTGTTGTATAAAATATGCGTTAAATAATATAAATGATAAAAAGGTCACGTCGACATTTAAACTGCATTAAAAAAACCCATTATTTAAAGATTAATATATAATTTTACATCATTTAATATCATTTCCTGTTAAATACTGTTTAATATAAATGACCTGTCATCAGTAGTTTGATCATTTATTGGTTGATAAAGCGGCTAAATTAATTAATTAAATGCTAAATTTAAAGGTTATTTATTAATGAAGCTTAAAAAAAATGCTTAAATCTTAAATATCTAAAATGATTTTACATATAAAAAACATCACTGGGTTTAAACTCAGTATATTAACTCCCATCATGGATTTAAATTATACTTTAATTCACATTTTATTTCACTTTTATAAACTATATTAATGACAGTAAGACAATATTAAACCATTACAGTTATAAAGAGTTTATAGATTATTACTAACAGCTTCATTTATGGTTTATATAATAATTATAATTATAATATATTTTATTTAAAGGCGCCGTACAGAGTTAATGAATATATATTTTACATTAAGATCAATTATAACCTATTATAATATCTTTAATTTACCTTATTATTATATTACAGTATATGAAATAATGTAATATAATAATAATAATTATAGAAAAGACGCCTGGTTATAATAAAATGTATTAAACAGTTAAACAGAAGAGCTCTTTATTAATTATTATATATATTAATTTATTTATTTTAAGACTTTTTTAAGACTTTTATAAAAATAAAATGAATTTAAACATGAGTTAAATGAACTTTACTCTTATTAAACTGATTAATACAGAATTAATGGAGAGTTATTAACATTATTAAAGCTTATAAAGACTTTATTATAAACTTTATTAATGAGTTTATTTCACTCTTCATCTTCAGATTAAAATCCTGATGTTCATAAAATCAGGAAAGGAAGGAAGGAAGGAAGGGAGGAAAGGAGGAAAGGAGAAAAGAAGGAAGGAAGGCAGGAAGGGAGGAAGGAAGGAATATGAAAAGTTAAAGTGAAGCAGACTTACTTACTTTCTTTCTTCTTCTTCTTCTTCTTCTTCTACTTCTTCTTCTTCTTCTTCTTCTTCTTCTTCTTCTTCTTCTCCTTCTTCTTCTTCTTCTTCTTCTTCTTCTCCTCCAGGTCAGCAGCTCAGCGTCCGTCCGTCCGTCCTTCCTTCAGTCCGGAGGTATTTATATCAAAACACACACACAGAGTTTTCTGCTTGGACGACAAGGATGGAGGGATGAAAGGAGAAGGAGAGGAAGGGGGGGGGGGTAGAGAGAAGAAGAGGGGGAAGAAAGGAAAAGGAAAAGATGGAAATCCAAAAGTAAAACATAGCATGATAGTCTGTAAGCAGTTCCATGTGTCCGGTGGAGTGATCGCCCCGTGGAGCTGCAGCCCTCTGCCCTCTCTCTCTCTCTCTCTCTCTCTCTCTCTCTCTCTCCTTCCCTCCCTCCTTCCCTCGCTCCCTCTCCCTCTCTCTCTCTCTACCTGCCTCTCTCCCTCTCTCCTCCGTCCCGACGTTAAACTGACCATAAAAAAGCTGAACAAGTTGTTTTGGAGTCAGTTCAGTTCAGCCAAGCCTGGACTGCCTCCTCTTCTTCTTCTTCTTCTTTATTCTTCCTTCCTCCTTCCTCCCTTCTTTCTTCTTCTTCTCTTGATGATGATGATGATAACGAAGAACAAGCCCTAATTAAACCTGAGGAGGGGGAGAAGGATCAAGAAAAAAAAAAAAAAGGGAAAGGAGAGAGAGAGAGGGAAGCGACCCGAGGCGTTCGGCGATGCGGAAAAAAGACTCATCATTCTGCTCGGCTGTGTGTGTGTAGCAGTGTGTGTGTGTGTGTAGCAGTGTGTGTGTGTGTGTAGCAGTGTGTGTGTGTGTGTGTGTGTGTGTGAGGGGGGGTGTGTGTGCAGCAGTGTGTGTGTGTGTGTGTGTTTTTTTTTTCCTCTGAGCAGATGACTGCCGCTCACCTTGCCACGGGGGCTGCATGAGATTGGTTCATTGTCAAAGAGAGAGAGAGAGAGAGAGAGAGAGAGAGAGAGAGAGAGAGAGAGAGAGAGAGAGAGAGGAGGCTTTTTTTTTTTTTTTTTTTTTTTACCCATGATTCCATATGGTATGGAGCGGGCTACATGTTGCCCAACATGCCAGTGCAAATGTTTTCTCAATTAGGTGTGTTGTTATCTTGTGTGAGCGCGGCGGCTGCATCAGATGAAGCTTGCTGACAGCGTGATGGCAGCGAAGAGCTCAGAGGGATCCATCAAATGGCAGCTCTGCTACGACATCTCAGCCAGGACCTGGTGGATGGTAAGACCCCTACCTCTACCTCCTTTTACTCACTCACTTTCTTTCTTTTCTTTTCTTTTTCCTCCTTTTCTTTTTTTAAAACAAGCCGAGCAACATTCCTTCTCCTCTTCTTCTTCTTCTTTCTACTTTCACACACTTCTTCTTCTTCTCTTTCTTCTTTTATCGCTGCTTTTTGAATTCTATATTTTCTTCTTCTTCTTCTTTTCTTTTCTTCTTCTTCTCTTCTTCTCTTCTCCGTGGACCTGCGACTCCGACTGTTTGTTGTTTTTTATCTGTCAGCGAGCGTCCCCCCCCTCTCTCTCTCCTCCTCTCCCCCTCTCCTCTCCTCTCTCTTGTCTCCGCTGCCGCTGCCGCCGCCGCGTCCCGTTAGCGGACGGCTGCCAGCTCAGGTCTGCAGCCGCCGCCGGTTTCCTCTTTTTTTCCCCTTCTTCTTCTTCTTCTTCTTTTTTTCCTGCGTGTGTCTCTGAGTGTTCCTTCCTTTCTTTTCTTTCTTTTCTTTCCTCGTGACGGCGGCCAAGCTTTCTTTTTCATTTCCAACCAACTCGTACTTTTCTCTTTTTAATTAGGAATTTGAAACTTGAGCGAGAACACACACACACACACACACACACACACACACACACACAGAGAGAGAGGGTTTCCTGCTGCTTTGTCTCTAAAGCCGGAGCGACAGCGTTTGTTCATTCGCCCCGAAAAAATAAATGAACATCGGCTCCTGAGCTGTAGCTGTGACACTTCTTCTCTTCTCCGCCTCGCCAATTACATCGCACCCCTCTCCCTCTCTCCCTCCGACACACACACACACGCTCAGACACACACACACACACACACACACACACACACACACCGGCCGGCCGTGTCGCGGGGCAAGCCGTGGCTCCAGCTGCAGCGTCGGGCCACGTTAAGTAGCTTGTCGTGGTCAGCGAGGCCAGCCGACCTTTGACCCGGCCGGCACTGCAGCGAGGAGGAGGAGGAGGGAGGGAGGAAGAGGGGGGGAGGAAGGGGGGGGGCTGACAGACAGACAGACGGGGGGGTTGACGAGGGGTGAGGGGAGTTTGGTGACTCCGCTGAGAGACGAGGAAGGGGGTCGGAGAGGGTTTTTTACAATAGTCTATTGTAGCCGAGTCGTCTAAATGAGGCAGAGAGATGAAAGAGCTGCGAGTTCATTAGAGGACAGCTCATTATTACTGCCCCAAACCCCCCCCCCCCACCCCCCCTCACCCTCACACCCCCCCTCATACCCCTAACCACCCCCCAACCCCCCCTCCTCCTAGCTGTCAGCTGTCCTGTGGTCAGTTTCGGTGAGTTTTGGGGTGGCTGCAGGTTCTTCTTCTTCTGCTTCTACTTCTTCTTCTTCTTCTTCTTCTTCTTCTTCTTCTTCTTCTTCTGCTTCTTCTTCTTCTTCTTCTTCTTCTGCTTCTTCTTCTGCGGCGGTGGTAACGAGACAAAGGCGTCTTTATCCTCTCCGTAACAAGACTTTGTGAACTTTGTGAATTCCTCTCGGTCAAACCAAAACCAAACCCCCCCCCCCCCCTCACACACACACACACACACACACACACACACACACTTTCCCCGTCCACCAGCAGCAGCAGGAGACAGTGGCGGGAAGCTCGTAGATGATGATGAGAGTTTTGTTTTTTGCTGTGTGTGTGTGTGTGTGTGTGTGTGTGTGTGTGTGTGTGTGTGTGTGTGTGTGTGTGTGGAGGCTCAGTTGGTGGGTGGGAGACTTTATTATTTCCCGTGTGTGTGTGTGTGTGTGTGCAGGCGGGAGGTCTGCAGGATGATTTTTATTTTATTCTAATTCTTCAACCTGCAGCTTTAATTTTAATTATTTTATTTTATTAATAATCATCTAAACATTTAATTTATATATTAATTTAAATCATCGATGGTTTCTCCGTTGAGTTAAATGTGTGTTTTATGAATTTGAACCTTTTAAATAATCTTTTTTCTGGTGTCAAACATGTTGGGAGTGAATTTTAACGTCTGCAGAATTTAACACATTACAGATTTTCAAATTAAAAGTCACCATTAATTCCTTCTTAATCCATTAAAATTTGCTCCTTTTATTCTGAAAAGTCCAAAATTTATATTATAAATTATTGGAGTTTTTTTAATTTACACACATCTATATATATAAAATATAAAAATCCTCTTTATACCATTAATTAAATATTCTTCTCTTAATGTCATTTCCTTTTTTATCTTATTAATTAATGACATTATTTAATTTATTTTTCTATATTAACCAAATTTCATATAAAAAAATGACATTTAAATGACTTCCTAATTATTTTAAAGCTGCATATAAATCTGATTATTGCTTTAAAATGATTAAAATACAACAAATATTATAATATAGTAAATTAGTAATAGTGAGATTTTAGATTTCCTGCTTCTCTCTTATTTCTAAAATCTCTCTAATAATAAAAATAATATAAGAATAAAGCATATAATGAGCTCTATAAGTGTTTATTGTGTATATATGTGTGTGTATATATGTGTGTGTGTTTCTGCCGAGCTCAGAGCGGCTTTAATTAGTCGCTGCGTTTCGTCCGAGCTTAAAAAAAAAAAAAAAAAAGGTTAAACTGGTAAAAAGGAACAAAGAGGATTAAATGCTTAAAATCAGCTGATGAGTCCAGATGAGTTCAGTCTGATCGTTTAGTGTCAAATGGTTTTAATTTGCTTAAACAAACATTTTTATATTAATAGAAATAATTTTAGTTGTTTTCTGATGTGTGTTTTATTTTGATAGTGGTTTAATAATAATGTTTAGAAATAGAAATAACCTTTTAATATATATATTTGTTTAATTTAGGATGATTTATATAGAAATAAATATTAAAAATGATTCTTTTAACATTTTAAATCATTAAAATATTTACAGATTTTAACTCTGTAATAAATCTAGCTTTTAAAAAATGTACATTATAAACTCAGCTTGTGTCTCTTTGAAGCTTTTCACAATAAAATACATAAATCTAATGTATAAAAACAAGCGTTAATGCTCCACATTTAATTTTTTATTGATGAATTTAATCTAATTTAGGTTGATTTATGTAGAAATTAATATTTAATATGATTCTTTTAACATTTTTAAATCATTAATTGTGATTCTGTAATAAAAAAATGTACATTATAAACTCAGCTTGTGTCTCTTTGAAGCTTTTCACAATAAAATACATAAATCTAATGTATAAAAACAAGCGTTAATGCTCCACATTTAATTTTTTATTGATGAATTTAATCTAATTTAGGTTGATTTATGTAGAAATTAATATTTAATATGATTCTTTTAACATTTTTAAATCATTAATTGTGATTCTGTAATAAAAAAATCACATTATAAACTCAGCTTGTGTCTCTTTGAAGCTTTTCACAATAAAATACATAAATCTAGCTTTTTTAAAAATGTACATTATAGCTCAGCTTGTGTCTCTTTTTGAAGCTTTTCACAATAAAATACATAAATTTAGCTTTTTAAAAAATTCATATTATACCTCAGCTTGTGTCTCTTTGAAGCTTTTCAAAATAAAATAAATCTAATATATAAAAGCCAGCGTTAATGCTCCACATTTTATTTTGTATTGATGAATTTAATCTAATTGTCTTAATTTGATCTTTTTTTATTCTCTTCTTCTCTTCGTCCGTCGGCTGGAAACACAAATCTTTAAATCCTTTTATTGTTGCGGTGCGTTTTTCTTCTTCTTCTCTCCTCACATTAAAAGCCGAACACAGGAACTCGTTAACACGGCGAACGCAGCTCAGTGTCATCAGCGCTTCTCAACCTCTGGGTCGGGACCCGTCTGAGGTCACATGACACACACACACACACACACACACACACACACACATACACACACGTTTCCCAGCCGAATAAAAAAAATGTTTGTTTAATGTTTTTATTTTATTTTGAAAAACAAGAAAAGTTCAAATCAGATGAAAAACAGAAGAGAAAAATTCAGTGTTTTAAAACATTTTAATAGCTGAGAGAAAAAAAGGAAAAAACCTCCGCTGTGTGTGTGTGTGTGTGTGTGTGTGTGTGTGTGTGTGTGTGTGTGTGTGTGTGTGTGTGTGTGTGTGTGTGTGTGTCGCTGCGGGGGTTAACGGGATTTCAGCGGCAGTACAAGTGACGGCCCCATAATCCATTTGTCAGTGAGCAGACTCTCCTCACACACACACACACACACATACACACACACACACACACGCTGGGCAAATGTGTGTATAAAGGAAAAGGCGCTCTGTGTGTGTGTGTGTGTGTGTGTGTGTGTGTGTGTGTGTGTGTGTGTGTTTCTCAGGAATCAAACCTGTGACTTTGTGTTTCCTGTGTGAGGTGCAGCTTGTGAAACTGGGACGTCCTATTTTCTGGAGAGGACAGTGAACGCATCGTCATTTTGTTTCTGGTCGTTTTAATTCTGACAGTTTGTGTCTCGAAATGATTTTTGTCGGGGGGGGGTTGGCTTATTGTCTTTATTTGAGAGTCAGTGAGACAGGAAGAGAGAGAGAGAGAGAGAGAGCGGGATGGGGTGACATGTAACGAGGGAATCAAACCGTGGACGTTATATATGTTAAGCATCAGACCGTCTGACAGTGTCTGAGGGAGAGAGAGAGAGAGAGAGAGAGGGAGAGAGAGAGATCATTTATTTATTATACTGTAAAATATCTCAATCATCTGTTTTATTGAGTTTAAGTCAGAGGAGTCAAACTCATTTTCATTCAAGGGCCACATACAGACCAGTTTGATCTCATGTGGGCCGGATCATTAAAAAGATGGAAGGGAGGAAGGAAGGAAATAAGAAGGGAAGGAAGGAAGGACAGACAGTCGAAAGGAAGAAAAGAAGGTAGGAAGGACAGATGGAAGAAAGGGAGGAAGGACAGATGGAAGGAAGGAAGAAAGAAAGAAAGGGAGGAGGGAAGGAAATAAGAAGGGAAGTAAGGAAAGACAGGCAAAAGGAAGGAGGGAAGAGAGGTAGGAAGGACAGACAGAAGGAAGGGAGGGGGGAAGGAAATAAGAAGGGAAGGAAGTACAGACAGGCAAAAGGAAGGGAGGGAGGAAGTACAGATGGAAGGAAGGACAGAAGGAAGGAAGGAATGAAGAAAGGAAAAAAGGAAGGTAGGGAGGAAGGACAGAAGGAAGGACGGAATGAAGAAAGGAAAAAAGGAAGGTAGGACAGATGGAAGGAAGGACAGAAGGAAGGAAGGAAGGAAGAAAGGAAAAAAGGAAGGTAGGGAGGAAGGACAGAAGGAAGGAAGGAATGAAGAAAGGAAAAAAGGAAGGTAGGGAGGAAGGACAGAAGGAAGGACGGAATGAAGAAAGGAAAAAAGGAAGGTAGGACAGATGGAAGGAAGGACAGAAGGAAGGAAGGAATGAAGAAAGGAAAAAAGGAAGGTAGGGAGGAAGGACAGATGGAAGGAAAAGAACACAGGAAGGAAAGAAGGAAGGACAGATGGAAGGAAGGACAGATGGAAGGAAGGACAGGAAGGGCTGGATCGCACCCCTCGGCGGGCTGTATCTGGCCCACGGGCCGCATCAACTGTCAAAATATAACATTAACATTTTATTTTATTGACTGTGTGATTCATCAGTAAAATAAATATAAAGTTTGTATATTTAGCAGCTGATAGAAAACTAGTTATATAATTTAATATAAATGAGTGTAAAAGTGTAAAGAAGTCAGTTAAATACGAGGCTGCTGAGACTGATGGTGCGTTCAGGCTCCGTTGACTTGTAGGAATTTTCAGTTTTGGACGTTTTATGATTGATTATTGAAAGATAATAAGATTATTAAAGATGTTTTATTAGTCTCAGTGGTGAGTCCGGATGTGTGTGTGTGTGTGTGTGTGTGTGTGTGTGTGGATCAGCTGATGGTGTTTATAGTCTGTGTGAGGTCGGCTTCATTATCCGAACCATCGAAGCTGCTCATTTTAAAACCTGAGAGAAACAGAGAGGAGAGGAGCTGAATGTTTCCTCTCCTGCTGGTTTTATATTAAATCATCTGAAGCTTTTAATTAAAGAGTTAAAATATTTTATACTTTATTTAAGATGCAACTTTCAAATCTATTTAGAAACACCTGTCCTACTATAACACACACGCACGCACACACACACACACACACACTATAACACACACACAGCTTCAGGTTTTTCTCTGTGATGCGTTCAGGATCAGTAAATCCTGCAGCGTCTGTTGCTTTCGCGGGCTCGTTGCCATGACAACGTCAAACAGACTCACGGGTTTCCCTCCGTTTCCGTCAGCGGGAACACTTGTTAACGTTGATGTGTGCGCTCGTTGTAGATGAGGAAGGAAGGAAGGAAGGAGGGAGGATGAAAGGAAGGGAGGAAGAAGGAAGGAAGGAAGGAAGGAAGGAAGGGGAGGGAGGAAGGAAGGAAGGAAGGAAGGAAGGAAGGAAGGGGGATGAAGGAAAGAAGGAAGGAAGGGAGGAAAGAAGGAAGGGAGGAAAGAGAGGAAGGAAGGAAGGAAGGAAGGAAGGAAGCTAACAGAGATAAAGCTGATATTTATCTTTAGAGACTCATGAAGGTAGAGGAATGTATGAACAGCTCAGGTTATGCTAACAGTTTCCTACCACTTCCATTCACTATGCTAAGCTAAGCTAACTAACAGAGATAAAGCTGATATGTATCTTTAGTGATAATAAAATGTGTAACTGCTCCTTTAACGAGGAGCCGAGGAGCGGGATGACCTCGCTGTGTGTGAGCGGATCGGTCAGCTGATGATGAAGAGGATGATGAGGAGGATGAGGAAGATGAGTCACGTTTTTCAAAATAAGATGTTTTTTTACCTTTTCAGCATAGAGCCCTCACTCTGTGTGTGTGTGTGTGTGTGTGTGTGTGTGTGTGTGTGTGTGTGTGTGTGTGTGTGTGTGTGTGTGTGTGTGTGTGTGTGTGTGTGTGTGTGTGTGTGTGTGTGACGGAGGGAGTGTCATATTGTGCGGAAGATGTTTCCAATTTGGAGACGGCCATGAGCGGAGTAGAGATGATTAGAGAAGAGGAAATTGGGGGATTAGAGTTGTCTGCTTGAACTTCCTGAACACCGTGTTCTCTCTCTCTCTCTCTCTCTCTCTCTCTCTCTGTCTCTCTCTCTCTCTCTCTCTCTCTCTCTCTCCCCCCCCTCTCTCTCTCCGGTCATCCTGCGGTGTGGAAAGTGTGAGGACTCAGAGCTCCCGGTGTGTTTCAGGCTGTTACTGAACATCCGACATGACTCACTCCTCCTCCTCCTCCTTGTCTTCCTCCTCTTCCTCCTCCTCCTCATCCTTATCCTCCTCTTCCTCCTCCTCCTCCTCATCCTCCTCCTCCCTCCTCCTTCCTCGACTCCTTCCTCCTCATCCTCCTCCTCTTCCTCATCCTTATCCTCCTCTTCTACCTTTCCTCCTCATCCTCCCGCTCCTCCTCCTTCCTCCTCCTCCTCCTCCTCCTCTTCTACCTTTCCTCCTCATCCTCCCGCTCCTCCTCCTTCTACCTCCTCATCCTCATCCTTTTCCTCCTCCTCCTCTTCCTCATCCTCCTCCTCCTCCTCCTCCTCTTCCTCATCCTCCTCCTCCTCCTCCTTCTACCTCCTCATCCTCACCCTCATCCTCCCGCTCCTCCTCCTTCTACCTCCTCATCCTCATCCTCATCCTCTTCCTCCTCCTCCTCACCCTCATCCTCCTCCTCTTCTACCTCCTCATCCTCTTCCTCCTCCTCATCCTCCTCCTCCTCTTCTACCTTTCCTCCTCATCCCTTCTCCTTCCTCCTCATCCTCCCGCTCCTCCTCCTTCTACCTCCTCATCCTCCTCCTCTTCTACCTTTCCTCCTCATCCTCATCCTCCTCCTCCTCTTCATCCTCCTCCTCCCTCCTCTTCCTCCTCCCCCTTCTTCCTCCTCCTCCTCCCTTCTCCTTCCTCCTTCCTCCTCCCTCCTCCTCCTCCTCCTCCTCCTCCTCCTCTTCTTCCTCCTCCTCCTCCTCCCTCCTCTTCATCTTCTTTTTCTATCATTTCATCTTTACTTCTCTTTGTCCATCTTTCATTTCCATTAATTTTCTATCTTTCTTTTTTCCTCTTTTTTTCTTCCTTTCTTTCTTATATTTCCTTTCCTCCTCTTCTTTTCCCTTTTTACCTTTTCAACTTTTATCCTTTACTTTTCTCTCCTTTCATTTTGTCTTTTCTTTTCTTTCCTTTCCTCTCTTTTTCTTCAGGTCGTCCTTTTCTTTCTTTTTCATCCTTTCATATCTGTGTTTTTATCTTTTCTTTCATCTTCTACTCTTTTCTTTCCTTCCCTTCTTTCCTTCCCTTCTTTCCTTCCTTTCCTTCCCTTTGTATATTTTCTTCTACCTTTTCTCCTCATCTTTCCCTATTTCTTTCCTTTCATTTTCCTCTTCTATTCCTTTCTTTCCTTTTACTCTTTCTATCCTGTCATTTAGATTTTATCTTTTTTCTTTTTCTCCTTCTTTTCTTTTACCTTTTTTCATGCTGTCCTTTTTCTTTCTTTTGCATTTAACTTTCATCATTTACTTTCCTTTCCTTTCATCTTCCATTTATTCCTCTCTTTCCTTTTCTTTCCTTTCCTTTTACTCTCCTATTCTTTCCTTTCTTCTTCCTTCCTTCCTTCCTTTTCTTTCCTTTTTCTTTTTCCTTAACCCTTTCTCTCATTTGCTGTTATGTTTTATCTTTTCCTCTCTTTCCTTTTCTTTTCTTTCCTCTTCTTTTCTTTTCTTGTACTTTAAACTTTCATCTTTTATTCCTTTCTTTTCCTTCATTATCTTTCCTCTACCTTTCTTCTTTTCTTTTACCTTTTTCATGCTG
>NC_070584.1:34806537-34826537 GCF_027409825.1 Scomber japonicus
TGTGTGTGTGTGTGTGTTACTGTGTGTGTGTGTGTGTGTGTGTCTTCAGTGGTCTTCTGCCAAATAGCAGTCGGTGGCTGTGCAATTACTGTCAGCTTTTCAGACTCTCTCCTCCCCTTCCTCCTCCTCCTCCTCCTCCCTCTCCTCCTCTTCCTCCTCCTTCTCCTCCTCCTTCGCATCTTCTTCCTCTCCCTCTCCTCTTCTTCCTCCTCTTCCTCCTTCTCCTCTTCCCCCTCCTCCTCCTCTTCTTCCTCCCCCTCCTCTTCCTTCTTTCCCTCCTCCTCTTCCTCCTTCTCCTCTACCTCCTCCCCCTCCTCCTCCTCCTCCCCCTCCTTCTCATCTTCCTCTTCCTCCTCATCCTCCTCTTCCTCCTCCTCCACCCCCTCTCCCTCCTCCTCCTCCTCCTCCTTCTCCTCCTCCTTCGCATCTTCTTCCTCTCCCTCTCCTCTTCTTCCTCCTCTTCCTCCTTCTCCTCTTCCCCCTCCTCCTCCTCTTCTTCCTCCTTCTCCTCTTCTTCCTCCTATTCCTCCCCCTCCTCTTCCTTCTGTTCCTCCTCCTTTTCCTCCTCTTCCTCATCCTCCTCCTCCTCCTCCCTCTCCTCCCTCTCCTCCTCTTCCTCCTCCTTCTCCTCCTCCTTCGCATCTTCTTCCTCTCCCTCTCCTCTTCTTCCTCCTCTTCCTCCCCCTCCTCTTCCTTCTGTTCCTCCTCCTTCTCCTCCTCTTCCTCATCCTCCTCGTCCTCCTCCTCCTCCTCCTCCTCCCTCTCCTCCCTCTCCTCCTCTTCCTCCTCCTTCTCCTCCTCCTTCGCATCTTCTTCCTCTCCCTCTCCTCTTCTTCCTCCTCTTCCTCCTTCTCCTCCTCCTCCTCCTCCTCCTCCTCTTCCTCCTGGCTGCAGGTCTGATCTTAGATAGACACATGAACGGTGCTGCCTGTTGGTGCCAAAGAGGTTATTGCTCTCCACAGTTAGTCTGTCTGTGTGTGTGTGTGTGTGTGTGTGTGTGTGTGTGTGTGTGTGTGTGTGTGTGTGTGTGTGTGTGCGTGCGTGTGTGTGTGTGTGTGTGTGTGTGTCTGTGTGTTTGTGTGTGTGTGTGGAAGAAGCTGTTTTTTTTAATTAAAAGTGTAATCCTGTCTTTAATATAACATCTCCATGCACACACACAGAGTTCATTTATTCAGCTGTAAAATATCTTCTCCTCCTTCTCCTCCTTCTCCCTCTTCTCCTCCTCTTTCTCTTCTTCCTCCTCCTCTTCCTGCTCCCCCCTCTCCCTCTTCTCCTCCTCTTTCTCTTCCTCCTCCTCCTCTTCCTGCTCCCCCCTCTCCCTCTTCTCCTCCTCTTTCTCTTCCTCCTCCTCCTCCTCTTCCTCTTCCTCTTCCTCCTCCTCCTCTTCCTCCCCCTCCTCTTCCTCCTCTTCCTCCTCCTCCTTCTCCTTCTCCTCCTCCTTCTCTTTCTCCTTCTCCTCCTCCTCCTCCTCCTCTTCTTCCTGCTCTTCCTCCTCCTCCTCCTTCTCCTCTTCCTCCTCCTCCTCTTCCTCCTTCTCCTCCCCCTCCTCTTCCTCCTCCTCCTCCTCTTCTTCCTCCTCCTTCTTCTCCTCCTCTTCCTCTTCCTCCTCTCCCTCTTCCTCCTTCTCTTTCTCCTTCTCCTCCTCCTCCTCCCTCTCCTCTTCCTCCTCCTCCTCCTTCCCCTCTTCCTCCTCCTCCTCTTCCTCCTCCTCCTCCTCCTCCTCCTTTTCTTACTTCTCCTCCTCCTCTTCCTCCTCCTCCTCCTCCTCCTCCTCCTTTTTCCTCCTCCTCCTCCTTTTTCCTCCTCCTCCTTCTCTTTCTCCTTCTCCTCCTCCTCCTCCTCTTCCTCTTCCTCCTCTTCTTCCTCCTCCTCCTCTTCATCCTCTTACTCCTCCTCCTCCTCCTCTTTCTCCTCCTCCTTCCTACTTCTCTCCGTGAGTTCATTTTTCCTGCTGCAGCCCGGCGCTCCTTCCAGCTGATAGGACTGAAATAATCAATAAATCTTTCTGTCTGGAGAATAAAATGCCCTCAAATCTGGAGCATTACCCAGTTAGGAAGTAGATTAATAAGTTGAATGTGTGGCAGGAAGTAGATTAATAAGTTGAATGTGTGGCAGGAAGTAGATTAATAAGTTGAATGTGTGGCAGGAAGTAGATTAATAAATTGAATGTGTGGCAGGAAGTAGATTAATAAGTTGAATGTGTGGCAGGAAGTAAAACCATCATTAATTTTAGACCTTTTGGATATGTGCATGATGTGTCCTTTATGCTAGAATAGAGCATTAAATATAAGATATCAGAATAAAATAATAATTAGCTTTAAAATCATTAAAAGGACATAGAGAGTGCAAATGAAAGATTAAAATGTAAAGTGCTTTAACCTTCCTGTCGTCCTCCCGGGTCAAATTGACCCCGTCTGTTTTGACTCTTCCTTCCTTCCTTCCTTCCTTCCTTCCTCTGTCCTTCCTTCCTTTCCTTCCTCCCTTCCTTCTTGTTTCCTTTCCTCCCTTCCTTCTTCTTTTCTTTCCTCCCTCATTTTCTTCCTTCCTTCCTTCTCTTCCTTCCTTCCCCCGCCGTTCCTTCTTTCTTCCTCCCTCCCTCCCTTCCTTCCTTCCTTCCTTCCTTCCTTCCCTCCTTCCTTCCTTCCCTCCCTCCTTCCTTCCCTTCCCTTTCCTTCCTTCCATCCTTCCTTCCTTGACTTGAGGACAACAGGAGGGTTAAAAAGAGCTCAATCATAAGCTCAGGAGAAGAGAAATGTTTTTAACCTGGATTTAAAAATGATTTCAGTTCTGCTGGTAGTTTGTTCCAGTTGTGTAAAAGCTGCTTCATCATGTTTAGTTTGAACTCAGAGCTCTACTATCTGACCTGAGTCAGTAGATCTCAGAGCTCTGGGCTCAACTATCTGACCTGAGTCAGTAGATCTCAGAGCTCTGGGCTCAACTATCTGACCTGAGTCAGTAGATCTCAGAGCTCTGGGCTCAACTATCTGACCTGAGTCAGTAGATCTCAGAGCTCTGGGCTCAACTATCTGACCTGAGTCAGTAGATCTCAGAGCTCTGGGCTCAACTATCTGACCTGAGTCAGTAGATCTCAGAGCTCTGGGCTCAACTATCTGACCTGAGTCAGTAGATCTCAGAGCTCTGGGCTCAACTATCTGACCTGAGTCAGTAGATCTCAGAGCTCTGGGCTCAACTATCTGACCTGAGTCAGTAGATCTCAGAGCTCTGGGCTCAACTATCTGACCTGAGTCAGTAGATCTCAGAGCTCTACTGGGTTTATATTCTACTAACATGTCATTCAGAAGCAGGTCAGCTGATCGTGTCGTCTGATCAGTCATTTTTCTCTCTGCAGCAGTAAAGAGAGTTTAAAATAGATATGAAGGTGAAGTCATGTTTCCTTCCCGGTGTGTTCCTCTTGTAAATCTCACCTGCTCCGTGTTTACTAGATGTTATTAAATCCTGTGAAAGAAATGATAATCCTGAGCTCGCTGCTCCTCTGATAAGATATGGATCAGTTTCAGCAGCACGTATCAAAGTGTGTGAAATCAAACTGAAGCATGTCGACGTCGGCACGATTTATAGATTTATAGATTCACACTGTCAAGAAAAACCAGCTACAGCACGTCTCTGTTAGTGTGTGTGTGTTTGTGGGTTAGTGATGGTTTTTAGTGTCCATGTGTTTTATTGAAATTTTAAGGGGTTTAATGTTTGAGTCCACAGATGTAACAATCCTTCCTCTGCTTACCTGTATAAAGATATTTCTGCTCTTAAGATTTCCTAAACATGAACAACAGAGAGTCTCCTGAATGTTTCATCTGTGACTATAAATATGGTGTTTTTTTTGTTTCTCTGATGAAGAGAACAAAGTGTTGACCTGTCTGAGGTCTGGTAGTTTATCTCAGAATAGTTCAGTTCAGTGTCTAATAGATCTAAAAGTCACATTAGAGTATCTCACAGTATCTCAGACTATCTCAGACTATCTCAGACTATCTCAGACTATCTCAGACTATCTCAGTGTCTCAGAGTATCTCAGACTATCTCAGACTATCTCAGACTGTCTCAGACTGTCTCAGAGTGTCTCAGACTATCTCAGACTATCTCAGACTATCTCAGACTATCTCAGACTATCTCAGACTATCTCACAGTATCTCACAGTATCTCAGACTATCTCAGACTATCTCAGACTATCTCAGACTATCTCAGACTATCTCAGACTATCTCAGAGTATCTCAGACTATCTCAGACTATCTCACAGTATCTCAGACTATCTCAGACTATCTCAGACTATCTCAGACTATCTCACAGTATCTCACAGTATCTCAGACTATCTCACAGCATCTCAGACTATCTCACAGTATCTCACAGTATCTCAGACTATCTCAGACTATCTCAGACTATCTCAGACTATCTCGCAGTATCTCACAGTATCTCAGACTATCTCACAGTATCTCAGACTATCTCAGACTATCTCACAGTATCTCAGACTATCTCAGAGTATCTCACAGTATCTCAGACTATCTCACAGTATCTCAGACTATCTCAGACTATCTCAGACTATCTCAGAGTATCTCACAGTATCTCACAGTATCTCAGAGTATCTCAGAGTATCTCAGACTATCTCAGACTATCTCAGACTATCTCAGAGTATCTCAGACTATCTCAGACTATCTCACAGTATCTCAGACTATCTCAGAGTATCTCAGACTATCTCAGACTATCTCACAGTATCTCAGACTATCTCAGAGTATCTCACAGTATCTCACAGTATCTCACAGTATCTCAGACTATCTCACAGTATCTCAGAGTATCTCAGAGTATCTCAGACTATCTCAGACGATCTCAGACTATCTCACAGTATCTCACAGTATCTCAGACTATCTCACAGTATCTCAGTTTCTGTCGTTGCAGTGTGTGTGTCTGTGTGTGTATTAATATGTGTGTGTGTGTGTGTATTAATGTGTATGTGTGTGTGTGTGTGTGTGTATTAATGTGTGTGTGTTTCTGTCGTTGCAGGCCTTGTGTGAAGCAGCAGTCTGAGTCCGTAGGCCGTTACAGCAGAGTGGACGTCGTCTTTTTACATTTTATTCTCTTCTCTTCTCTCGTCTCTCATCTTTCTCGTCTGTCTGGGTGTTTCGGCTTCTTCTCGCTGCCCCCCCCCCCTCCCTCTGGTCTGGTCTGGTCTGGTCTGGTCTGGTCTGGTCTGGGTGCGCTTGGTTTTGGTTGTGGTGTGTTTGAAGCGGGCGGAGCTGTGAGGGGATTATTATTATTCTTGCTGGCTGCTGGTTGGAGGGTTGAGCTGGTTAATGGGGTTTAATGGTGTTTGAATGTTGAGATGTTCTGGTATCATTGACTTCCTGGTTGTGGTATCACTGACTTCCTGGTTGTGGTATCATTGACTTCCTGGTTGTGGATTTTATTTAATTCAGTATATTTTATTTGTGGTTTTATTTTCTGATGGATTCAAAGATGTTGGAGATTTTAAGACTTTAACCTTCGTGTCGTCCTCCCGGGTCAAATTGACCCCGTCTGTTTTGACTGTTCCTTCCTTCCTTCCTTCCTTCCTTCCTTCCTTCCTTCCTTCCTTCTGTACTTCTTCCCTCCTTTCCTTCCTTCTTCTTCCCTTCCATCCTTCCTTCCTCCATTCCTTCTTTCCTTTCCTCCTTTTCTTCCTCCCTCCTTTTCTTCCTTCCTTCCTCCGTTCCTTCTTTCCTTTCCTCTCTTTCTCCCGTCCTTTCTCCTTTTCTTCCTTCCTTCCTCCCTCCCTCCTTTCCTTCCTTCTTCCTCCCTTCCTTCCTTGACTCGAGGACAACAAGAGGGTTAAGGCTTCTAAACAGGATTCAGCTATTAAAACACCTGCTAATGATCTCACCTGGGATCTCATTATCATTTCATTATTTAACTTCTTCTCCATAATTTTACATCCTGATGAAACAGGAAGTGCAGAAATCCTTAAATAAACAGATATTATGACCTTGAATTCTGAAGTTTTGGTTCACGCAGCATAATGAATGTAATCAGGTTTTAAATTCAAAATCAAAAGAATAAATGATGTGATGTGTTCAGGATGTTAAACTGAAGCTAAAGTTTGTTTTAATTTGTTTTTTTTTAAAGCTGTTTAATAGTTTTGTTAATTATAAAAGTGCCAATTTTTAGAAAAGTTTTTTTTTTTTTTTTTGCTACTCTAATAAAAATGGCTTCTTGGAAACGAACATAAACTGAAGTCTGGAGCAGATTCATTCACACAAACATAGAATAGAGCTTTATTTGTCACTATAACAGAAGTACAGCGAAATTACAGCAATCACCCCGTCCGTACATATATAACATATAATACATAATAAGACAGAACCGGATGACTGAGCACAATAAAGAGCGGAGAAAACCACAGACTGAATAAAAGAAATGGACGTAACATCCGTGACGTCACCCATTGGTTTGTGGACTGCTGCTCGGAAGCCAATAGTTTCTAATCTGGGCAGCGCCATCTTGAAAATTTCAGGTGCATGCTGGGAAAAATAAAAACACGGATTCTACTTATATGGGCATGAGGCGGGGCCGTGGGCGGAACGGGGAGGTTGCTATGGTTACGAGGGCTGGATCTCGAGGACATTGGTCAATCAACCTGTCAATCAGGACGTAGCCCCGCCCCCTAATGCATACCCTGCTTTATCGTCACATATAAAATCAGGGAGGCCAAAATGTCCCAAATGAACATCATACTGCATTGAAGAAGGCTTTAAACTAGCGATTGAGACCATAAACACATTTTGAAAACGTTTACTGAGGTTAGAAATCAAGTGAGAAGTTGGTGAATTCTCCATTGACTTGTATAGAGACGGTCGCCCCCTGGTGGCCTTTTGATAGAATGCAGCTCTAAGTTACTTCCTGGTTGGCCTCATTTCAGAGGACAGGAACTCCCTGCCTGGAGAAAAGGGGAAAGAAAAAAACGAGGAGAGAGGGGGGATAAAAAAAAAAAAGCAGCTCCCAGACTGTGGGAACGGGAAAACCCCCCCAGCAACATGAGCACATATAAGCACATTATACAACATAAAAACACCAAAAAAACAACTTTTGCACCGGGGGAGAAACATTAAAGATCAGTTCTGGTTCTGGTTGGGTTCAGTCTCCTCTCAGCTGGAACTCAAGGAACCTAAACCTGTCACGTCTTTATAATATATATAATATAATTTATAATATATGGTATGATAATATATATAAGAGTCAGTTCTTCATCCTGAGAAACAGACTGAGAATTAAAAGTGCAATACTTGTTTGGCATCGAGAGTGTGTGTGTGTGTGTGTGTGTGTGTGTGTGTGTGTGTATGTGTCTCTCTGTGTGTGTGTGTGTGTGTGTGTGTGTGTGTATCTGTGTGTGTGTGTGTGTGTGTGTGTGTGTGTATCTGTGTGTCTCTGTGTGTGTGTGTGTCTCTCTGTGTGTGTGTGTGTGTGTGTGTCTCTCTGTGTGTGTGTGTGTGTGTGTGTCTCTCTGTGTGTCTCTGTGTGTGTGTGTGTGTGTGTCTCTGTATGTGTGTCTCTCTGTGTGCGTGTGTCTCTGTGTGTGTGTGTGTGTGTGTGTGTGTGTGTGTGTCTCTGTATGTGTGTGTGTTACTCTGTGTGTATATATGTGTGTGTGTGTGTGTGTCTGTATGTATATGTGTATGTGTGTCTCTCTGTGTGTGTATATATGTGTGTGTGTGTGTGTGTGTCTCTGTGTTTATGTATGTGTGTGTGTGTGTGTGTGTGTGTGTGTGTGTGTGTGTGTGTGTGTGTGTGTGTGTGTGTGTGTGTGTGTGTGTGTGTCTCTCTGTGTGTATATATACAGTATGTGTGTGTGTGTGTGTGTGTGTGTGTGTGTGTTAGCTTGCTGCCAGCTGATGGAGGCATTTAGAGCGTTGAGTCTGTCAGCAAACAGCAGAACGAGAGCTGAGTGTGTTTGGCAGGAAGTGACATCGTTGAGCTTCTGGCTGCTTTGTGTGTGTGTGTGTGTGTGTGTGTGTGTGTGTGTGTGTGGACCTTTTCTGCTGAGGGTAAATGTCAGCTGTTAGTAGAGCAGCAGCTTCTCTGGATGAGTTTTAGTGATGATTGAAATAACACACATTCTTTTTTTGTGGACCCAGCATCAAATTTCTGCTTTTAATCCATTTAGAGAGAATATATTAGAGGATTATGGTAAAAATGTCTAAGTGGTGTAACCATAAAAACTTTGGAAGGAAGGACAGATGGAAGGAAGTAATGAAGGAAGGAAGCAAAAAAGGAGGGAGGGAGGAAGGAAGGAATGATATAAAACCAACAAAAATACTAAATGTACATTTTAACAAACCTGATGCTGCTTTTAAATCTAACAGCTTTTATTTATCACTGACTCTTAAATCTTCACTTCCTGTTGACTCGACTGCTTTTAAACTAAATTAGATTCAGATTTATTTCCACTCTGAGCGGAGCAGCTTAGATCTACAGAGAGAGAGAGAGAGAGAGAGAGAGAGAGAGAGAGAGAGAGAGAGAGAGAGAGAGAGAGAGAGATCTTTGTGTGTTACTGTATTACTCTGTGTGTGTGTGTGTGTGTGTGTATTACTCTGTGTGTGTGTGTGTGTGTGTGTGTGTGTTACTGTGTGTGTGTGTGTGTGTCAGCTTTGCGTCTCTCTCTCTTCACACTCCTGACGTTTGATTGACAGCTCAGTGAAAAGAGAGACGGAGTGTTTAGAAAGGTTAAAAGAGAGTCACGTGGGTGCAGCATCCAAGATGGCCGCAAGTTAGAGGAGCTCTCGCCCTGCACATGCTATTTTTTTTAGATATTAAGGTAAACGAGCATAATTAAGTAACCCAACGCTCACAACTACTACACTAGCGGCTCAAACAAAATATATGCGGTCTATGAAAGACTTAGAAGACATGGCGACATCGAAATTCTTTCAAAACTCTTCCCGCACATCGACCCGGAAAGGCCAGGCACACGAGGATAACCAAGCTGAAGTTAAAGCCTCCTCTACTCCCATTACCAAGCCGGATAGACTTGACAAGCTATTTACAGAAATCTCAAAGATGAACGACACGCTGCAAGGCGTCGCAACGGACGTATTGTCCATTAAACAAACAACAGCTGAGTTGAACAATACGGTGACCACCATGCAGGAGAGGCTGGGCGAGGCCGAGGCCCGTATCTCGAACTTGGAGGAGAGGTCGGAGCAACTGATGAATGATAAGGGAGGCAAAGATAAGCAGATGGAGCAACTATGGAACCGAGTGCAAGCCCTTGAAAACCACAGCAGGCGGAATAATGTCAGGTTGGTGGGACTAAAAGAGACCTTTGGTACTAATGGGACGCTGCTCGATTGTGTCCGTAAGATTCTTGCGGAGGGTCTCGGTATTGAACCAGAGGGGGACTTGGAGATTGAGAGGGTGCACAGGCAACTGGCACCAATGCCGAATACAGACCAGCCCCCAAGATCGGTGCTGATCCGTTTTCTGAGGCAATCTGCGAGGGACAAGGTGATCAGTGCAGCTAAGGAAAAGCGAGGATTTATCTGGGGAGGATGTCGTCTGTCTGTGTTCCCTGACATGTCTCGGGAGCTGGCACTGAAGAGGAAAGCGTTCACAACGGTGAAGCGCAAACTACACGAGCTGGATGTTAGATATACGCTGGCCTTCCCCGCTACGCTACACTTCAAGTGGAGAGGAAAAAACATGAGCTGCAACACAGTTGAAGCTGCGGAGAAAATCATCACTGAGCTATCACCAGGATGAACTGCGGATTGAGATGATGTGAGTAAGGTGAGCTGCTGTTTGCACCCAATGTAGAGGTATGTGCTCTGTACTGAACTGAATGGACACGTGCAGGTCAAGGAGAGGCGTCCTTTGACACAAGACGGTTACCATGGGAGCGGCGTTAATCCCACGGACCTCATGCATATTTTTTTCTTTTTCCTTTTTTGTTTTCTTTCTTTTCTTAACAACGAGGAGCGCTCAGCACTCGGGACACTGGCCGCATCATAGCAGCCGGACACTTTGTGTTTCATGTTTAAATGCAAGTTCATTTTGCATTGTTAAATTGTGGTTTTGTTATACATGTTTAAAAACAGGCAGGTACAAGTTAACACATTTTAAGGCACTGAAGATGACACTCTCCATTGCAAGTAGTTGCAGACAGAAATTTGTAAACATATTATCTTCCTCCTTCCTCCTTTTGTTTCCTATTGATATTGTTATTGATATTATCTGTTTTTAATTTAGAAAGGGGAAAACATGACTAGCAGATCAGTTAAGTTTATTTCTTGGAACATAAATGGGTGTAGTAGTCCTATTAAAAGGAGGAAGATAGTTTCATTTCTGAAGAATAATCAGGCAGATATTGTTATGATACAGGAGACCCACATGCAAGGTTTGGAAGCAGAGAAGTTTAAAGTGGGATGGGTGGGACACTTATTTCATAGCTCATTCTCAAACAAACGTAATGGTGTTTTGATTCTGGTCCACAAGAATGTGAGTTTTATTTTACAAAAACAAACTAAAGATACGGAGGGAAGGATTATTTGTGTTGAAGCTGTGGTCGAAGGGGTACCTCTTGTATTATGCAACATATATGCACCTAATAAGGGGGATCCCAATTTTTTCCACGAGGTGAATAAAATATTAGGAGACACCGAGGGTGAAATTGTTTTAGCTGGGGATTTTAATGAAGTTATGGACCCAGTACTAGATAAGAGTTCATTTAAACCTCCTCTCATGACTAAGGAAAGGGAGGCCTTGCATATGTTGAGTAGGGATGTGGGACTAATAGATATATGGAGGCTGACAAACCCAGATGTGAAGGATTTTACTTTTTTCTCCCATTGTCATAAAACTTATTCTAGAATAGATCTTTTTCTAGTAAGTACATCTCTAACAGACAATGTGGCTGACTGTAATATAAAGACAATCTCCCTTACAGATCATGCACCAGTTGAGCTATTTATTAAGGCCAATCAAAAAACTGAAAGGAGAGGTAGATGGAGACTAAACACTGGATTATTGTCAGATTCAACTTTCAGAAAGACAATAGAAGAGGACTTAAAAAACTTTTTTGAGATTAACATTGGTAGCACTGAAGAAATAACTACTGTATGGGAAGCCTCGAAGGCATTTATCAGAGGAAAATTCATTGCACAAGCTACAAAAAATAAAAGAGAGAATCTTACCAGGATTAAAGATTTAGAAAAGGAAATAAAAGACAAGGAATTAGATTTATCAAAACGCTTTTCAGATGGGAAATTTCAAAAACTTTGTAAGCTTAAATATTCTCTGCATGAAATTTATAATAAAAAAGCAGAATATGCACTTTTTAGAATGAAAACAAATTATTATGAAGGTGGGGAGAAGATGGGTAAATTATTAGCTAGACAGTTAAAACAAAGACTCTCTGCTAATACCATACCGGTTATAAAACAGGGGGATACACAGTATTTTGCTGCTAAAGATATAAACGAAATATTCCAACGTTATTATGAGAAGTTATACACATCCTCTGTATCTCCTGATGCCTCACAAGAAGATATAGAACAGTTTCTTCTGAATATAGATGTGCCCAAGCTCTCACCTCAGGAGGCAGCCAGCTTGGAATTATCCATAACCGAGGCTGAAATAAGGAAGGCAATTTTTTCTATGAAAAATGGGAAATCTCCGGGTTATGACGGACTCCCGGGGGAATATTATAAAGCCTTTGCTGATATTGTTGTCCCAGTACTAGAGAAGGTGTATCAGGAGGTATTTGATAAAGGCTGTGTAGCCCCAACCTTTAACGAAGCAGTGATCTCACTAATTCCTAAAGCAGATAGAGATGTGACAGATCCCTCCAACTTCAGGCCTATAAGTCTCCTTAATCTTGATTGTAAGATTCTCACAAAAATTTTAGCGACACGTTTACAATCCGTTTTACCAAGTATCATCCACCCTAGTCAGGTAGGATTCATGAAAAATAGGACATCAACTGACAATGTTAGACTCCTATTACACCTAATGTGGCTAAGTCAATCCCAACATGTCCCTATAGCCGCCATTTCTTTGGATGCAGAGAAGGCCTTTGATAGGGTGGAGTGGCAGTTTCTGTTCTCCACCCTATCTCGCTTCGGCTTCCACCCTAATTTCATGAAATGGATAAAAATGTTGTATAAAGAACCTAAAGCGGCAGTGATGACAAACGGATTAATCTCCCCCTTCTTTAATTTGACCCGAGGAACTAGACAGGGATGCTCATTGAGTCCATTACTGTTTATTATTTTCTTGGGGGTCTTGGCGGTGTCCATTAGAGCACACCCTGGAATAAGAGGAGTACAGGGTGGAGGTAGTGAACATAAATTATTATTATATGCTGACGACATTTTAGCAGTAGTATCTGAACCTCTAAGTTCTTTGCCACATCTCATGGACACTATCCAATCCTTCTCAGGATTCTCGGGCTACTCCATTAACTGGAGTAAGTCAGAAGCAATGCCTCTCTCCAGATCATGCATGGCATCTATGGTGGAGAAATTTAATTTTAGATGGGTACGGGAGGGGATGAAATACCTTGGCATTAAACTTTCTGAGGATATAGAAAACATAATAGCATTAAACTTTAATCCCTTACTCCAGAAGATAAAAACAAATCTTGATAAGTGGGGGAAACTAAAATTGACGTTATTGGGAAAAATCAATGTCATAAAAATGGTAGTTACACCCCAGGTTAATTATGTGACAATGATGCTACCACTAAGTATACCATCCATCACTTTTAGACAACTGGATGATGTAATAAAGCATTTTTTGTGGGGTGGGAAAAGACCACGAATTAAACTGAGAAAGTTGTGTACGCATAAGGAGGAGGGAGGGCTTTGCCTCCCAGATCTCAGGTTGTATTATTTAGCTTTTGAGATGGCCAAAATAGCAAGATACTGGCAAACTGCAGACAGTGATGCGGCCTGGATGGAGATAGAAAAGGAGATATGTTTGCCTTTCAAACCCCTTCAGACGTATTCACAAAAAAGATCTAACATTACAAATCCAATACTTAAACACTCAAGGGATGTTTGGACTAGAGTACACAGGATGTTTAAACTTACATACACTTTACAGAGGTACTCATCGTTATGGTACAATCCTGATGTCTGTATAGGGAAGAAACCTGTATATTGGAAACGGTGGCATTCTAATGGTTTAGGCATGATTGATGATTTATTTGAAGAGGGGGTATTTTTGTCATATGATATGCTGTTACGAAAATTTAATCTGGTGGGAAATGATAATTTTTGGAAATTTTTGCAAATAAGGAGTTGTATTACTTCCAAATCATACAATATTTCTGATAATGTGGTGATAGATTATATGAAACTCCCACTTAGGAAAAGAAAAGCTTCAGAATTTTACAAAATCATTAATTCTTCTCTTAATAATGACTGTAAGTCCTTAAGGATAATCTGGCAGAGGGATCTTGGGAGAGAGATCGATAGTGATAGGTGGGAAAGAATTGTGGCTGACTGTGGTAAATATGTGAGAGAGGTGAGGAGTAAACTTACACAATATAATGTATTACATAGATATTATTACACACCATCCAGACTGCATAGGATGAAACTACAGGGTGATGACCTATGTTGGAAATGTAAAGAGGAAACTGGAACCCTTCTCCACTGCATGTGGGACTGTGTGTTGATCAAACCCTTCTGGACTCAGATTCTAATTATTTTAAGTAACTGGCTCAGATCAAAGATCCCTTCATGTCCAGAGCTCTGCTTACTGGGGGATAGATCTCAACTACCGCAAATTTCCAAATGTCATTTTTCTGTAATCTCAGTGGGCGTGGCAACTGCATGCCGTATCATTTTAAGACATTGGAAGGCATTAGAATCCCCTCAGGTCAAAGAATGGGTCTATGCAATGACCGAAACTGCATCCTATGAATCTATGCTTACCAGACTGAGTGATGATGGGGGGAAGGGGGCAACCCCGTGGGATGGGTTTTGGGACCTTATAAAGATAAATAATGACCTCCATTAGGGAGGGGGTCCTGCAATGCCTAGAGGTGTTTGTCCATTTTCTTTTCTGTTTGTTTATTTTATTTGATGTACTAAGTCTGTCCTGATAACATATATGTACTGCCGTCTCTTGTATAGAGGAAATGCCTGTCATGTACCGAGCCTATGTAAAGTAAAAAGTTCAATAAAAACTTGAATTCAAAAAAAAAAAAAAAAAAAAGAAAGGTTAAAAGAGAAATCACAGAGGAGCTTTAGAGAGAGTGTGTGTGTTACTGTGTGTGTGTGTGTTACTGTGTGTGTGTGTGTGTGTGTGTGTGTGTGTGTGTGTTACTGTGTGTGTGTGTGTGTGTGTCTGCGTGCGTGCATGTTCCTCTGTGTGTGTGTATGTGTGTGTGTGTGTGTGTGTGTGTGTGTGTGTGTGTGTATTACTGTGTGTGTGTGCATGGTGTTATTTCAGGTGAGCATCTGTTTTGGATCTTTGTGACTTTCTTCTGTCAGTTTGTTACTGAGCTGGAGATTCACCTGCAGGACTACATCAGTATGCAACACACACACACACACACACACAGAGGAACATGCACGGACGCAGACACACACACACACACACAGTAGCTGAACCTCTGTGTGTGTGTGTGTTGCACCAACCATTTGACCCCTCCTTGAACTGATTGGACAGTAACACACACACAGTAACACACACACACACCCCAAGGTAACACACACACACACACACACACAGTTTGTTAAATCACAGACGTGTTCCTCCTCCAGGTGATATAGCTGTCCTTGAGAGAAGGATGAAACACACACACACACACAGTAACACACACACTCACACACACACACACACACACACACACACACACACACACTGGCCTTGTTTCCTGCAGAGCTGAAGTGAAACCAGAACTTGTTTTTTTGTTCTAGAAAATCTGATTTAACCCTCGAGTGAAGGGAGGGAGGGAGGGAGGGAGGAAGGAAGGAAGGAAGGAAGGAAGGGAGGGAGAGAGGGAGGAAGGGAGAGAGGGAGGGAGGGAGGGAGGGAGGGAGGGAGGAAGGAAGGAAGGAAAGAAGGGAGGGAGGGAGGAAGAAGGGAGGGAGGGAGGAAGAAGGAAGGAAGGGAGGAAGGAAGGAAGGGAGGAAAGGAAAGAAGGTAGAAAGGAAGGGAGGAAGAAAGGACTTTATTTATTCCAGTTTTCTTCTCTATGAATATAAAACTATTCTCAGTCATTACAAAGTTAATTAAATCAAACTTTAGTAGAAAGTAGGTCAGAATATAAATAGACTCAGTTTCAGCTGAGTCAGTGAACGCATCACTAATTACATCTGAATTATTAATTACTCATTCATCTTAAATCATTAATCTTCTTTAATATAATGTTTAGTCTTAAAACATCAGACACTGAGACACACTCGTCACTCTTTACTGACATCATGAAAAAACCAGGTGGGGAGTTCCTGTCCTCTGAAATGAGGCCAACCAGGAAGTAACTTAGAGCTGCATTCTATCAAAAGGCCACCAGGGGGCGACCGTCTCTATACAAGTCAATGGAGAATTCACCAACTTCTCACTTGATTTCTAACCTCAGTAAACGTTTTCAAAATGTGTTTATGGTCTCAATCGCTAGTTTAAAGCCTTCTTCAATGCAGTATGATGTTCATTTGGGACATTTTGGCCTCCCTGATTTTATATGTGACGATAAAGCAGGGTATGCATTAGGGCGTGGCTACGTCCTGATTGACAGGTTGATTGCCCAATGTCTTCCAGATCCAGCCCTCGTAACCATAGCAACCTCCCCGCTCCGTCCACGGCCCCGCCTCATGCCCATATAAGTAGAATCCCTGTTTTTATTTTTCCCAGCATGCACCTGAAATGTTCAAGATGGCGCTGCCTAGATTAGAAACTATTGGCTTCCGAGCAGCAGTCCACAAACCAATGGGTGACGTCACGGATGTTACGTCCATTTCTTCTATACAGTCTGTGGAAAAAACCCAAATATTTAATTTACTGTCATAAAACTTGAAGAAAAAGTTGCAGGAATATCATATCTATCTAGTCTTAATCCATTTAGAGAGAATATATTAGAGGATTATGGCAAAAATGTCAAAGTGGTGTAACCATAAAAACTTTGGAAGGAAGGAAGGAAGGAAGGGAGGACGAAGGAGGGAAGGAAGGAAGGAATGACAAGGAATGAAGGAAGGGAGGAATGACAGAAGGAATGAAGGGAGGGAGGGAGGGAGGAAGGAAGGAAGCGAGGGAGGAAGGTAGGAAGGAAGAAAGAAAGAAAGAAAGAAGCTTCAGCAGTTAGTGTGAGAGTGAGTCAGCTAAAATAAACTGGAGTTGATGTTTTTGGGACTCTGAGGAAGAATTTAATCCCTTCAAGCAAAACTGAGTGTTCAGCTGTAATAAATGTTAAAACTTGTTCTCCTTCTTCTTATATTAATAACTCTGAACTCTCAGACGTGATGCGACTTTAACGTCTCAAACATCTCAACGTGTCTGTCGTCTATCAGCAGACATCAGAGACATCAGAGAAAGGAGAAGCTGCACAGGTTTCCACATAATAATCATTTTTAGTTAGCCGCCGAGCTAGCCGCCGAGTTAGCCGCCGAGTTAGCAGCCGAGTTAGCCGCCGAGTTAGCAGGCGAGTTAGCCGACGAGTTAGCAGCCGAGTTAGCAGCCGAGTTAGCCGCCGAGTTAGCAGGCGAGTTAGCCGCCGAGCTAGCAGCTGAGTTCGCAGCAGAAAGCTCTCAAATGTAGCGTCCATGTTTCTGGTAGAGGTGGTGACTTTGATTGACAGATGACACTTGGTAGGGGGCGGGGCTTCAGCGGACTCGGCGGCCACGCCCACCGCGTTTGGTAGCAGAGAAAGAGGCTGATTTTTACACAACTTTGAAGCCTGATTTCATATATTTGGCGATTTTTTAAATCATTCAAATTTGGCAGGGTGGTTAACAACACACTTTTCTGTGGTATGTCAAACTCAGAACACATATTTATTTATTTATTCTTACTTTACACAGACTTTAAAGAGCGGATCCTTCCTGCTCATGTTTTCACTCTCACGCTAAAAGCTCCGCCAAAATAAAGTGAGGAAGAAAACGTACTAATTAATAAACGTGGTGCTGAAACTTCCCGTGTTCAGATGTTTTATGGATGTGTTTTATATGCTTGGCTGCTCTCTGAAGGGAAGCTTAATTATTAAATTATTAGTATTCATTATTAATAACTCATGACTCAGTGGGGGTTTCATTAATGGCTCGTCCAAAATTAGCCAAACAGATCTTTTGAAATACTTTTGTGATCTTCACTTGAATTAAAAAATAAGAAGAAGGGAGGGAGGAAAGGAAGGAAGGAAGGGAGGAGGGAGAAAGGGAAAGAGGAAAGAAGGAAGGAGGGAAGAAAAGAAGGAAGGGAGGACAGAAAGAAGGAAGGAAGGAAGGAGGGAAGGAGGAAAGGAAGGAAGGAGGAAGCAAGGAAAGGAGGAAGGAAGGACGGAAGGAAGGGAGGAGGAAAGGAAGGAAGGAAGGACGGAGGAAAGAAGGAAGGTAGGAGGGAGAAAGGGAAAGAGGAAGGAAGGGAAGGAGGACAGAGGAAAGAAGGAAGGAGGGAAGAAAAGAAGGGAGGGAGGACAGAAAGAAGGAAGGAGGGAAGGAGGAAAGGAAGGAAGGAGGAAGCAAGGAAAGGAGGAAGGAAGGAAGGGAGGAGGGAAGGAAAGGAGGGGGGAGGAAAGGAAGAGAGAAGGAGGGAGGGAGGAAGGCAAGAAAGAAGGAAGGGAGGAGAGAAGGAGGGAGGGAGGAAGAACAGATGGAAGGAAGGAAAGGAAGGAAGGACGGAGGAAATAAGGAACGAGGGAGGGAGAAAGGAAAAGAGGAAGGGAAGAAACAAGGCAGGGAGGAAGGAAAGGAAGGAAGGAAAGAAGGAAGGAAGGATATTTTGGGATATTTACAAATTATTTGGAAGGAAAGTGGGCCGGATTGGACCCCTTTGGCGGTCCAGTTCTGGTCCACGGGCCTCATGTTTGACACCCCTGATCTAAAGCCTCAGGCTGGCTCATACAGAGTCAGACCCAGACGAGCTTTAAGAGAGATCATAACCCCTTAGAATCAGCTCAGAGGAGAGGAGCCGGGGGTTTTTTGGGGGGTTGATGTGACGTCGTCTGTTAAAAGCAGGAAGAAGCCGAGCTGCTGCGTTCTGACCTAGATGGAGGACGGAGAGAGAGAGAGAGTTTTATGTTCTGCCAGATAAAAAGGAGAAAAGGAGAAAAGGAGTTACAGTAATCTAATCAGGAGGAAGTGAAAGCATCCGTGGATCCGTGTTTCCAGGTCAGAGGAGGACAGCACTGACTCGAGTCTAAAGATGCTTCTTATAACTTTACTGAAACCTGAGAGAGACAAACAGTACTCAAAGATTACTGGCAGACAAGCAGACAGGAGACTGATGGAGGATTTTGGATTTAAGAGACTAAAATAATCCTAAATATTACAGTAAAAAACGTTATAAGGTTCCAAATATACTTGAACTGAGCTTTGATAATGATGCAGTGTTTAAGAAGTTGTAGCACCAAGAAAGTGCTTTTTAAAAAATCCTTTCTTTGCTTTTCCTTCTATTCATAAAACATGGATTTATTTCTCTCACTGATCCTAAATGTGATGTTTTACAGCCTCTACAGACTCATTCACACCTCATTGGTTCTAAACTTTTATTAAAAACATGTTAGAGACTCATTCGTGTACAAGATGAAAACATGAAAGTCAACTTCAGAAATGTCTCCAGCAGGATCTCTGATGTCAGCACAACCTGTAACTATAGCAACCATAGCACAACCTGTATCTATAGCAACCATAGCACAACCTGTAACTATAGCAACCATAGCACAACCTGTATCTATAGCAACCGTAGAACAACCTGTATCTATAGCAACCATAGCACCACCTGTATCTATAGCAACCATAGAACAACCTGTATCTATAGCAACCATAGCACAACCTGTATCTATAGCAACCATAGAACAGCCTGTATCTATAGCAACCATAGAACACAACCTGTATCTATAGCAACCATAGCACAACCTGTATCTATAGCAACAATAGCACAACCTGTATCCATAGCAACCACAGAACAACCTGTATCTATAGCAACCATAGCACAACCTGTATCTATAGCAACCATAGAACAACCTGTATCTATAGCAACCATAGAACAACCTGTATCTATAGCAACCATAACACAACCTGTATCTATAGCAACCATAGCACAACCTGTATCCATAGCAACCACAGAACAACCTGTATCTATAGCAACCATAACACAACCTGTATCTATAGCAACCATAGCACAACCTGTATCTATAGCAACCATAGCACAACCTGTATCCATAGCAACCACAGAACAACCTGTATCTATAGCAACCATAACACAACCTGTATCTATAGCAACCATAACACAACCTGTATCTATAGCAACCATAGCACAACCTGTATCTATAGCAACCATAGCACAACCTGTATCTATAGCAACCATAGAACTACCTGTATCTATAGCAACCATAGCACAACCTGTATCTATAGCAACCATAACACAACCTGTATCTATAGCAACTATAGCACAACCTGTATCTAGCAACCATAACACAACCTGTATCTATAGCAACCATAGAACAACCTGTATCTATAGCAACCATAGAACAACCTGTATCTATAGCAACCATAGCACAATCTGATGGAAGGAAGGACAGATGACTCGAAGGAATGATGGATGGAAGGAAGGAAGGTTGGTAGGATGTAAGGACAGATGACTCGGAAGGAAGGAAGGAAGGAAGGAAGGACAGATGACTCGAAGGAATGATGGATGGAAGGAAGGAAGGTAGGTAGGTTGGTAGGATGTAAGGACAGATGACTCGGAGGAAGGAAGGAAGGAAGGATAGATGACTCGGAGGAAGGAAGGAAGGAAGGAAGGAAGGACACAAAGCGACCTCTACCAGACGTTGAGGACTTGTTGGAGAGCTTCCAGGAGTTTAT
>NC_070584.1:34832079-34845743 GCF_027409825.1 Scomber japonicus
CACACAGACAGCGGTACATTGTGGATTTATCTTGTGTGTGTGAAGACAGAAGTATGGATGATGTTGCCGCCGGGTTAGTACGCTCTCACTCTGTGTGTGTGTGTGTGTGTGTGTGTGTGTGTGTGTGTGTGTGTGTGTGTGTGTGTGTGTGTGTGTGTGTGTTTCCACCATGTTCTATATATTGTTTCCAGGTAGAGGTCACCTTTAACCTGTCTGCATGTATGTCTGTTTCTATCTGTGCACACACACGCACGCACACACACACACACACACACACACACACACACACACAAACAGGTGGGTACAGACTTCCACACATCAGGGTTATGCTGCATTCTTCTGTGTGTATGTTTGTGTTTGTCTTGGTGTGTGTGTGTGTGTGTGTGTGTGTGTATGTGTGTGTGTGTGTGTGTGTGTGTGTGTGTGTGTGTGTGTGTGTGTTTGTCTTTGTGCAGTGAGACAGCAAACACTATGTCATGAATTCATTCAGCTGTGCAGGTGAAAGTGTTTCTGGTGTCTTCGTGTGTGTGTGTGTGTGTGTGTGTGTGTGTGTGTGCGTGTGTGTGTGTGTGTGTGTGTGTGTGTGTGTGTGTGTGTGTGTGATGACTAGCGCAGATTGACTTGCCGGGCTCCCCAGGTGACACTGCATCACTCATTCAGTGTCCCACACACACCCACACACACACAGAAGAGAGTGCGAGTACTTTACTGCAGTATAGTTTGAGGTACTTTGAAGGAAACAAGGAAGGAGGGAGAAAGAAAAAGAGGAAGGAGGGAAGGACAGAATGATGGAGGGAGGGAAGAAGGAGGGAAGGAAGGAAAGAAGGACAGAGGAAAGAAGGGTGGAAGGAAGGAGGGAAGGAAACAAGGAAGGAGGGAGGGAGGGAGAAAGAAAAAGAGGAGGAGGGAAGGAAACCAGGAAGGAGGGAGGGAGGGAGAAAGAAAAAGAGGAAGGAAGGAAGGAGGGAAGGAAAGAAGGAGGGAAGGAAGGAAAGAAGGAGGGAGGGTGGAAGGAGGGAGGGTGGAAGGAAGGATGGAGGGTGGAAGGAAGGAGTGAAGGAAAGAAGGAGGGAGGGAGGGAGAAAGAAAAAGAGGAAGGAAGGAAGGAGGGAAGGAAGGAAAGAAGGAGGGAGGGAGAAAGGAAAAGAGGATGGAAGGAGTGAAGGAAACAAGGAAGGAGGGAGGGAGGAAGGAAAGAAGAAAGGAGGGAAGGACAGACGGAAGGAAGGAGAGAAGGACAGACGGAAGGAAGGAGGGAAGGACAGACGGAAGGAAGGAAGGAAGGAAGGAAGGAAGGAAAGAAGGAACAGTCAAAACAGACAGGAAGTTTAATATCAGCTTCATTTCTCAGCTTTAAAACATCTTTATTATATATTCTAATTATATTTTCTGTCTCATTCGAGCTGCAGCTGTTCTATATGTGAGGCTGATAATAATAATAATCTGAGGTGCTTTACATCGTCACATGACTCCAGCAGCCAATCATCACTGTCACAGCGTGTGCACTTCACTGCCATCATTAAAGTCTGTGAAACGTGGAATTATCTGCAGGAGCATGAAACACACTGCGGAGAGAAGGAAATATTCACACAGATATGATTATATGCTGCTGCGCTGCTCATTTTAAATACAGACATTTAAACAGGCGTTAATAATAAGAATAAGAATAATAAGAATAATAACATGAGCATAGGCATGGGCCGGTATGAGATTCTGGCGGTATGATAACCATAAGCAAATATATCACGGTTTCATGGTTTCATGGTATGGTGGTATTGTGATTCCAGCTCTAAAATGTTCCTAAAAGGAAGAAAAATAAAGACAGACATGTTAATTTAACCTGAATCTGTAATGACAGTGTGAGGGGTCGTGATACTCTACGCTGCAGCTGCTCCACCTGAGGGGTTTCTGACCAGCACTTCCTGTCTTTGACCAGCACTTCCTGTCTTTGACCAGCACTTCCTGTCTTTGACCAGCACTTCCTGTCTTTGACCAGCACCTCCTGTCTTTGACCAGCACTTCCTGTCTTTGACCAGCACTTCCTGTCTTTGACCAGCACTTCCTGTCTTTGACCAGCACTTCCTGTCTTTGACCAGCACTTTCTGTCTTTGACCAGACAAATAACAGCTCATACCTTAGTAACGATATGACAGAACATTTGGTGGTTTCGGTTATCGTGGCTTCTTCAAATCGCGGTGAACCTTGAACACGGTTATCATCCCATGCCTACATGAGCAGCTGTTTCTCATTTAGAGTCAGAATCAGGCTGAGCTATGCTGCATTCACTGACACCATTTATTATTATTATTATTATTATTAAATATAGCTTTTCCTGCTTTCGATTTTACAACTATGTCATCCTGTAACCAGCTGTTTATTTCCCACGCTGTTATTTTCCAACGTGATTTCCCATCACACACTGGCTGTCCGCCGCAGACTCAGAGCTTCAACGGTGTTCAGTGAGGCTTCTCCAGGCGGGGAGTTCTGGTCCTCTGAAATGAGGCCAACCAGGAAGTAACTTAGAGCTGCATTCTATCAAAAGGCCACCAGGGGGCGACCGTCTCTATACAAGTCGATGGAGAAGTAACTTAGAGCTGCATTCTATCAAAAGGCCACCAGGGGGCGACCGTCTCTATACAAGTCAATGGAGAAGTAACTTAGAGCTGCATTCTATCAAAAGGCCACCAGGGGGCGACCGTCTCTATACAAGTCAATGGAGAATTCACCAACTTCTCACTTGATTTCTAACCTCAGTAAACGTTTTCAAAATGTGTTTATGGTCTCAATCGTTCATCATCACATGAAGAGAAGAGCAGCAGGTAGAAATATCCAAGGCTGATAAATGTGGCTTCTTCAAACTGTAGTTTCAATCTGAGCTCAAAAGAAAATATTTACGATACGAGAGAGAAGAAATAAATATAAATATAAACTCTGCAGAGAAACTCTCCTCAGTCTGTTGGTCCTGTCGAGGCAGCGCTGCTACTAGATTAATGCCACCTCCCCTAGGAAGCTGTGTGTGTGTGTGTGTGTGTGTGCGTGTGTGTGTGTGTGTGTGTGTGTGTGTGTGTGTGTGTATGTGTGCGTGCATGCATGTGTGTGTCTATATGTGTGTGCAGACTGAGCTACTGTTGCATTGCATGTGTGTGTGTGTGTGTGTGTGCGTGCGTGCGTGCGTGTGTGTATACGTGTGTGTGTGTGTTTGTGCGTATGCATGTGTGTGTGTCCGTGTGTATGTGTGCTGAGCTACTGTTGCATTGCATGTGTGTGTGTGTGTGTGTGTGTGTGTGTGTGTGTGTGTGTGTGTGTGTGTGTGTGTGTGTGTGCGCGTGCGTGTGTATAAACTGTGTGTGTGTGTGTGTGTGTGTGTGTGTGTGTGTGTGTGTGTGTGTGTGTGTGTGTGTGTGTGTGTGTGTGTGTGTGTGCGTGCGTGCGTGCGTGCGTGCGTGCGTGCGTGTGTGCGTGCGTGCGTGTGTGTATGTGTGCTGAGCTACTGTTGCATTGCGTGTGTGTGTGTGTGTGTGTGTGTGTGTGTGTGTGTGTGTGTGTGTGTGTGTGCAGGCTGAGCTACTGTTGCATTGCAGTGACCTCCAGTAGCTGCAGCGTCTCTGCTTCACACTGAAGGAGGAGAACAGCGTCTCTCTCTCTCTCCTCCTTTCCTTCCTTTCCTTCCTTCGACCACACTGAACTCAAACATCTGTGTCTTTGTTTCTTCATCCAGATGTTTGCTGCAGATATTTCTCGTCTCACACTCCGAACCGTTTCATGTGCAGTGAATCCTGGAAAGCCGGAGGAGCAGTCAGAGATAAAAGCAGACGGAGGTTAAACTGCTTCAGACCAAACAAAAGCTTTTAATTAACATTTTCTCTCTTTTCTCTGAAGTACGTGCACGTTATTTTATCGTGCACGTTATTTTATCGTGCACGTTATTTTATCATTCCTGCGTCTGTGTGTTTCCTCTCAGGTCAGATATTTCAGCTCTGCAGAGCGTCAGACGGGTGAAGCAGCAGTTTTACAGTTTTAAGTTTTGACAGAAGAAGCAGAATCAGTGAAGTGAAGGATTTGAGCTGCTGAATGTGAGCAGACTGCAGCAAATCTGATTCCTTCTCAAATCTGGTTTTTAGTCCTGACTGTCCACACTGTTTTTAGCAAGTGTCCAAATCCGGTTTGGCTCTGTTCAGACTGGGCCACATTAATGACCAATCTGACAGGTTGCCGTGGCAACGTCGTCGGAGCGGAGGCGTCATCTAGCGTGTATTGTGTGATTGTGTCATATAATTGCGACAGAACGGAGCCATCTCCCCAAAGATTAAGAATATGGTTTGGTCCTCTGATGTTTACGTCCTCCGTTGATATCACCTAGCAACAACAACTGGAATAAGCGGGTCTGGTGTCGCATAGAGAGACGTAGCGTAGAGACCACAGACTGTATAAAAGAAACAGACGTAACATCCGTAACGTCACCCATTGGTTTGTGGACTGCTGCTCGGAAGCCAATAGTTTCTAATCTAGGCAGCGCCATCTTGAAAATTTTAGGTGCATGCTGGGAAAAATAAAAACACATATTTTACTTATATGGGCATGAGGCGGAGTCATGGGCGGAGCGGGGAGGTTGCTATGGTTACGAGGGCTGGATCTGGAGGACATTGGTCAATCAACCTGTCAATCAGGACGTAGCCACGCCCCCTAATGCATACCCTGCTTTATCGTCACATATAAAATCAGGGAGGCCAAAATGTCCCAAATGAACATCATACTGCATTGAAGAAGGCTTTAAACTAGCGATTGAGACCATAAACACATTTTGAAAACGTTTACTGAGGTTAGAAATCAAGTGAGAAGTTGGTGAATTCTCCATTGACTTGTATAGAGACGGTCGCCCCCTGGTGGCCTTTTGATAGAATGCAGCTCTAAGTTACTTCCTGGTTGGCCTCATTTCAGAGGACCAGAACTCCCCGCCTGGTAGAGACGTAGAGAGACATCACCGACAGTCAAATCAGATATGAGTGTTTGGAGCTGTTCAGACTTCCTCCCAAAGGTGGTTTGATCTGGTTTCATGTGATATTTGACTGTTCAGACTTCATAAGACAAACTGCATCAGAGCCAGCAGACGGGTGATTTAAGGCCAACATAAATACAATCAGACAAACTCACAATATAATTCATCTCATTTACATGTTTTTCTGTTTCTGTTCTCAGACAACAGAGTGAATATAAAATAGTGATTTAATGAACTTCACATTATAATCAAGCTGCTGCTGATGAATGCAACTCTACACAGAACATAATGAAAGCAGAATAAAGCTGCAGAGACAAAAATAAAACAGAAGGAGTCTGAATATCACATTTCAGCTACAAGATAATTCAATGTGTTTTATATAAAAAAACATAAAAGACAGAATAGAAAAGCAGAATTTAAACATGAAATAATAAAATAAGATCAAATAGAATAAGACATGAATAAAACAGGAGAATAAAAATTACAGTTTGGTTTAATAAAAGAGAAACAGGAAAGTCTTCAGCTCTGATTTAACCCTTTAAATACTGTTTATATTATATCAATAAATGTGATTAAACCTTGATTCATGTTTCAGAGAGCAGAGAGAATGTATTTGTTAGCTTTTACACCACTAAACATCTCCTATCACACAATATCATATCCTATTTTACCTCAGACATGAAAATATAACATAGACATAATGTTGGAAATGTATTTAATGTAAAGTGTAAAATGAGCAGAGCTTTGTGGAAGTGTGGAAGGGAGGAAGGGAGGACGGGAAGGAAGCTTTGTGGAAGTGTGGAAGGGAGGAAGGGAGGACGGGAAGGAAGCTTTGTGGAAGTGTGGAAGGGAGGACGGGAAGGAAGGAAGGAAGCTTTGTGGAAGTGTGGGGTTTATTGTAGAACCATTAGAGCCATCAGTCTTCATCCTCATAACTACTATCTTATTAAAACTATTAACTATTCATTTCACTAAAACACATGGACATAAATACGGAGATAATCTGACACAGAAGTATATAAAAATATTTTCATTTTTGTGGATTTTCGGCCACTTGAGATCATCAAATTTCAGAATAAAAGAACATTTAGGGTGTTTTTACAGCTCTAAAAAGACAAAAATGGGTTAAATTAGACTCTGGACATTATGTTAGGGTTACAATATTTTCATTTTTGTGCATATTGAGCCACTTTAGGTCACTTTAAGTCATCAAATCCCAGAGTAAAATAACATTTGGGGTGATTTTACAGCTGTCAAATGTACAAATGGGTTAAATTAGACCCCAAATCGGATGTAAGGGGTGCAAATCTGTTCATTTTCACTAAAACACATGGCAATAGATACGTATGTAAGGAAGGAAGTATAACATTTTAACATATATTTTCATTTTTGTGCATTTTTGTGCATTTTGGGCCACTTTAGAGAGAAAAAAAGTCATCAAATTTCAAAATAAAAGACATTTGGAGTGTTTTTAAAGCTGTAAAAAGACAAAAAAGGGTTAGATTAGACCCTGGGATTCATGTTTGGGTTAAAATATTTTAATTTTTGTGCATTTTGGGCCACTTTTAGAGAGAAAAAAGTCATCAAATTTCAAAATAAAAGACATTTGGAGTGTTTTTAAAGCTGTTAAATTTGACCCAAACAGGAAGTAAAGGGTTAAAGAATTAAAACTGAACTTCTCCAGGTTGAGTTTGGACCAGCTGAGAAGTCTGCAGCCTTCATAAGAAAAATCAATAATCCTGCAGACAGGAAGTGGCTGTAAGGGTCCACTTTCTCTGCCGGCTTTGTCTTAATGTGACTGTTTTAAATTCAGCTCTGAGTTCATGACTGCACAAAGATTTCTGGCTCAGTTTGTGGTTTTTTTAACGTTTTTATCGATTGAAGCTGAGCTCTGACTTTTAATCGTTCCTCCTCGGCTCCAAAAACAATTACTGCAGTTTTATTTTTGTTTAATTGAAGCAGATTCTGTCTCCTCCAGTCATTGATCTGTTCAGTGCTTTTATTTTGTAGACTGTAGTAGACTATAGAGCTCTGGTTATAAAGGGACATGTCACATTTATCACACATATAAATTAATAGCACATAAGATAATGGCCCTACTGACATTTCAAATTAAAAGCCCATGACTGTTTCAAATTAAAAGCCCATGACTGTTCAGTGCTTTTATTCTGTAGACTGTATATATTATAATAGACTATAGAGCTCTGGTTATAAAGGGACATGTCACATTTATCACACATATAAATTAATAGCACATAAGATAACGGCCCTACTGACATTTCAAAATAAAAGCACACATGACTGTTTACCCTTCGGTTGTCCTCAAGTCAAGGAAGGCAAGGAGGGAGGAAGGAAGTATGGAAGGGAGGAAGAAGGAAGGAAAGGAGGGAGGGAGGGAGGGAGGATGGAAGGGAGGAAGAAAGAGGGAGGGAGGAAGGGAGGGAGGATGGAAGGGAGGAAGAAGGAAGGAAAGGAGGGAGGGAGGAAGGAAGGATGGAAGGGAGGAAGAAAGAAGGAGGGAGGAAGGAAGGATGGATGGAAGGGAGAAAGGAAGGGAGGGAGGGAGGAAGAAGGAAGGAAAGGAGGGAGGGAGGGAGGAAGAAAGAAGGAGGGAGGGAGGAAGGAAGGAAGGATGGAAGGGAGAAAGGAAGGAAGGATGAACGAAAGGAGGGAGGGAGGAAGGATGGAAGGGAGGAAGAAGGAAGGAGGGAGGAAGGGAGGAAGAAAGAAGGAGGGAGGAAGGGAGGGAGGATGGAAGGGAGGAAGAAGGAAGGAAAGGAGGGAGGGAGGAAGGAAGGATGGAAGGGAGGAAGAAAGAAGGAGGGAGGAAGGGAGGGAGGAAGAAGGAAGGAAAGGAGGGAGGGAGGAAGGAAGGATGGAAAGAAGGAAGGAAGGAGGGAGGGAGAGAGAAAGGAAGAACAGTCAAAACAGACCCGGGAGGACGACAGGAAGTTTAAATCAAACGTGTATTTTATAAATTTATAAATTAAATGTGTAAAATGTCTCCGTTCATATCGAAGGAAAAGCTTTAGTTTAGTTTTAATGTGAAATCAATGAGAGCTGTCAGTTCACAGGAAATGATGATTTTTAACGTTAATTGAGCAGATTACGTCATCGTTTCGGGAGAGCTTACTTCTTCCAGAATACTGAAACACCAAGCTGCTGTTTCTGTTGCTGTGTCCTTCATGTACATGTTTTTATTACGTTGTGGGGACCAGCAGTTTGCAGCAAAGCATCATTCAGAGGTCCTGGTTTGAGTTAGACTGTACAGAGTGAATGGAGTCAATGCAAGGTCCTTCAGTGTGTGTGTGTGTGTGTGTGTTTGTGTGTGAGAGAGAGTGAGTGTGTCCTTCATGTACATGTTTTTATTACGTTGTGGGGACCAACAGTTTGCAGCAAAGCATCATTCAGAGGTCCTGGTTTGAGTTAGACTGTACAGAGTGAATGGAGTCAATGCAAGGTCCTTCAGTGTGTGTGTCTGTGTGTGTGTGTGTGTGTGAGAGAGAGAGAGAGAGAGAGAGAGTGTGAGTGTGTCCTTCATGTACATGTTTTTGTTACGTTGTGGGGACCAACAGTTTGCAGCAAAACATCATTCAGAGGTCCTGGTTTGAGTTAGACTGTACAGAGTGAATGGAGTCAATGCAAGGTCCTTCAGTGTGTGTGTGTGTGTGTGTGTGTGTGAGAGAGAGCGAGAGAGAGAGTGTGTCCTTCATGTACATGTTTTTATTACGTTGTGGGGACCAACAGTTTGCAGCAAAACATCATTCAGAAGTCCTGGTTTGAGTTAGACTGTACAGAATGAATGGAGTCAATGCAAGGTCCTTCAGTGTGTGTGTCTGTGTGTGTGTGTGTGTGTGAGAGAGAGAGAGAGAGAGAGAGAGAGTGTGAGTGTGTCCTTCATGTACATGTTTTTATTACGTTGTGGGGACCAACAGTTTGCAGCAAAGCATCATTCAGAGGTCCTGGTTTGAGTTAGACTGTACAGAATGAATGGAGTCAATGCAAGGTCCTTCAGTGTGTGTGTGTGTGTGTGTGTGTGTGTGTGTGTGTGTGTGTGTGTGTGTGTGTGTGTGAGAATGTGTCCTTCATGTACATGTTTTTGTTACGTTGTGGGGACCAACAGTTTGCAGCAAAACATCATTCAGAGGTCCTGGTTTGAGTTAGACTGTACAGAGTGAATGGAGTCAATGCAAGGTCCTTCAGTGTGTGTGTGTGTGTGTGTGTGTGTGTGTGTGTGTGTGTGTGTGAGAGAGAGAGACAGAGTGTGTCCTTCATGTACATGTTTTTATCACGTTGTGGGGACCAACAGTTTGCAGCAAAACATCATTCAGAGGTCCTGGTTTGAGTTAGACTGTACAGAATGAATGGAGTCAATGCAAGGTCCTTCAGTGTGTGTGTGTGTGTGTGAGAGAGAGAGAGAGAGAGAGAGTGTGTGTCCTTCATTTACATGTTTTTATTATGTTGTGGGGACCAACAGTTTGCAGCAAAGCATCATTCAGAGGTCCTGGTTTGAGTTAGACTGTACAGAGTGAATGGAGTCAATGCAAGGTCCTTCAGTGTGTGTGTGTGTGTGTGTGTGTGTGTGAGAGAGAGAGAGAGTGTGTCCTTCATGTACATGTTTTTGTTACGTTGTGGGGACCAACAGTTTGGTCCTAATGCAGCAAAAGTGGTTTGAGTTAGACTGTACAGAATTAATGGAGTCAATGCAAGGTCCTTCAGTGTGTGTGTGTGTGTGTGTGTGTGTGTGTGTGTGTGTGTGTGTGTGTGTCTCACGTTTGTAACATGTGGGGACTCGCCTCACTCAATCACTCAATTTTAGGGTTGGAACTTGGTTTTATGTTAGTGTCTGCTGGAAATGAATGTAAGTGAATGTAATGTCCTCTGAAGTGATGAAAACATGACCGTGTGTGTGTGTGTGTGTGTGTGTGTGTGTGTGTAAATCAGCTGTCAGTCTCTGATGTTATGAATTGATTCTGCTGCTCAGAGTTGTAGCAGCAGTAATAATACATCTATAACTTGTTCACTATATTTAAATGATTTATACTTTATCTGAAACTGAAATATAAAGTAACACACACACACCTTGCAGACACACTGTGTGTGTGTGTGTGAATGTGTCCACCAGCATGTGTGTGTAACTGTGTCCTTCAGTGTGTGTGTGTGTGTGTGTGTGTTTGTGTGAATGTGTCCTTCATGTTCATGTTTTTGTTACGTTGTGGGGACCAACTGTTTGGTCCTAATGCAACAAAACATCATTCAGAGGTCCTGGGTTGAGTTAGACTGAATGGAGTCAATGCAAGGTCCTTCAGTGTGTGTGTGTGTGTGTGTGTGTGTGCATGTGTGTGTGTGCATGTGTGCGTGTGCGTGTGTGCGTGCGTGTGTGTGTGTGTGATATCTGACTCTAATAAACATAGCTCACCTTGCTGTCACCTTGTTCCTCCGTGCAGGGACATCACTCAACACACACACACACTCGTCTGTACCACTGTATTAGTGGGACACACACTCCCCAGACACCCCCCCTCCCCTTCCCTACCCCGCCCCCCCTCCCTCCCATCTCTACCCCCCCCACCCCGCCCTCCACACTAATGCACCTGAACCTGACAACACTCACACACCAGATTCAGGTGTGACGCAGAAACATGAACGAGGGAATAAAATCTGAAGCTTTGAGTTTTATTTATCATTTATTATCTAAAGGCTGCTAGAATATATCAAATATATCAAATAACTAATAAAATATATCAGATAACCAATAAAACCGCATCATTTTGAAGTTGTGCCTCATCTGTCGGGACAAGGCATGAGGGGCTGCATGAGCTGCTGGATTTGTAGTTATTGAAAATGTCAGTGAGAGTTTGAGTGTGATTTCATACTTCAGCTCTGTGTTGGAAGATTTCCAGAAACATCAGAATCAACCAGCAGCTGCACACACACACATACACACACACATACACACACACACACACACACACACACACACACACACACACACTGAAGGACCTTGCATTGACTCCATTCAGTCTAACTCAAACCAGAACCTCTGAATGATGTTTTGCTGCATTAGGACCAAACTGTTGGTCCCCACAACGTAACAAAAACATGTAAATGAAGGACACATTCTCTCTCTCTCACACACACACACGTTTGTTTAGCTATCTTAGTGAGGACCTAACCTTAACCATCACAACTAAATACTAAACCTTACTCTGACTTTCACCTTAAAACTAAATCTGAAGCCTCAAGTAGTCTTTGAAGGCTAAAATCTCACTTTCCTAAAATCAATCAATCAATCAAACTTTGTTCATATAGCATCTTTCACACAGGTCAGTGTAGTTCAAAGACGGAATAAATGTAGACAGAGAACAACTTAAAGAAAATAATTAGAATTTATAATATGTAATCTAAAATCAAATCAAATAAATAAAATGTCCTCACTTCTCGAGTATGAAATTCAAATTGGTCCTCACAATGATAGCTATACAAGTACACACACACACGTTTGTTTAGCTATCTTAGTGAGGACCTAACCTTAACCATCACAACTAAATACTAAACCTTACTCTGACTGTCACCTTAAAACTAAATCTGAAGCCTCAAACATTTTTTTGAAGGCTGAAATGTCCTCACTGTCCTAAAATCAATCAATCAATCAAACTTTGTTCATATAGCATCTTTCACACAGGTCAGTGTAGTTCAAAGACAGAATAAATGTAGACAGAGAAAAACTTAAAGAAAATAATTAGAATTTATAATATGTAATCTAAAATAAAATCAAATAAAAAAAATGTCCTCACTTCTCAAGTATGAAACTCAAATATTGGTCCTCACAATGATAGCAATACAAGTACACACACACACACCGACACACACACACCTGCCTGCTGAATTAAGCTGAACACATTTATAGTAGATACAGTATCAGAGAATAGAGCATCCCTACAGCTGTGTGTGTGTGTGAGTGTGAGTGTGAGTGTGAGTGTGAGTGTGAGTGTGAGTGTGTGTGTGTGCGTGTGCGTGTGCGTGTGTGTGTGTGTGTGTGTATGCTGATTTAGTGTGACAGGTCACCTTGCTACGAGCGCACACGTAGATTCAAATTTAAGGGAAGAGCTGAGGGCAAACATTTGGTGGAGGAGGATGTCATCTATGTGTGTGTGTGTGTTTCATAGTGTGTGTGTGAGTGTGTGTTTCATAGTGTGTCTGAGGGTGTGTTTCATAGTGTGTGTGTGTGTGTGTTTCATAGTGTGTGTGTGAGTGTGTGTTTCATAGTGTGTGTGTGAGTGTGTGTTTCATAGTGTGTGTGTGTGTGTTTCATAGTGTGTGTGTGAGGGTGTGTTTCATAGTGTGTGTGTGTGTGTGTGTTTCATAGAGTGTGTGTGTGTGTGTGTGTGTTTCATAGTGTGTGTGTGTGTGTGTTTCATAGTGTGTGTGTGAGTGTGTGTTTCATAGTGTGTGTGTGTGTGTGTGTGTGTGAGACAGTTAACCTCCTGCAGGGGTTTCTAAAATGACAGTGTTCATCAGCGTGTGACAGACGGACTGCACTGCTGTCAAACACACTGCAGGAGGCGTGTTCGTGTGTGTGTGTGTGTGTGTGTGTGTGTGTGTGTGTGTGTGTGTGTGTGTGTGTGTGTGTGTGTGTGTGTGTGTGTGTGTGTGTGTGTGTGTGTGTGTATGTGTGTGTTACATTTATCTGCAGTGTTAACTGGAATAAAAGCATTACAGTCGATGAGCTCCTAACAGCCCTCTGGAAATCTCTGTGTACACACTGATACTCATATCCGTCTCTCCGGCCTGGAAGCTCAGTTTTCCTGCAGTCTGAGGGTCAGTGAACGCTACATGTGACAGATAACATACACACTGATACTCATATCCGTCTCTCCGGCCTGGAAGCTCAGTTTTCCTGCAGTCTGAGGGTCAGTGAATGCAGCATGTGACTGATAATATACACACTGATACTCATATCCGTCTCCGTTACTTCCTTCCTCTTTTCCTCCCTCCTACCTCCTTACTACTTTCCTTCCCTTCCTTCCATCCTCATTTCCTCCCTCTCTTTTCCTTCCCTTCCCTTCCTTCCTTCCTTCCTTCCTTCCTTCCTTCCTTCCTTCCTTCCTTCCTTCCTCCTTTCCTCCCTCTCTCCTTACTCCATTCCTTCCTTCCTTCCTTCCTGCCTCCTTACTCCTTCATTTCTTTCCTTCCTTCCTTCCTTCCTTCCTCCCTCCCTCCCTCCCTCCCTCTTTCTTTCCTTCCTCTCTCTTTCCTCGCTTCTGTCTTTCCTTCCTCCATCCCCCTTTCTTCCTTTCTTCTCTCCTCCCTCCCTCCTTACTCCTTTCCTTCCTTCCTTCCTCATCTCTTCCTCCTTCCTTCCTCCTTTCCTTCCTTCCTTCCTTCCTCTTTTCCTCCTTACTCCTTTCATTCCTTCCTTCCTTCCTTCCTCATCCCTTCCTCCTTTCCTTCCTTGACCTGAGGACAGCAGGAGGGTTGATCAGTTGACAGCAGCAGTCACACAGTGTTCTTACTCTGCAGGTAAAGCTGATTCATGTTTGACTCTGAGGGTTAACCCTCCTGTTGTCCTTGAGTCAAGGAAGGAAGGGAGGGAGGAAAGAAGGAAGGAAAGGAGGGAGGGAGGGAGGAAGAAGGAAGGAAGGAAAGGAGGGAGGAAAGAGGAAGG
>NC_070584.1:34846243-34848743 GCF_027409825.1 Scomber japonicus
CTTCCCTCCTTCCTTACTTACATCCTCCCTCCCTTCCTTCCTTCCATCCTCCCTCCCTTCCTCCCTTCCTTTCCTCCTACTTCTTGTTCTTTCTTTCTCCTTCCTTCATTCATCCGTCCTTCCTTCTTTCCTTCCTTCCATCCTTCCTTCCTTCCTTCCTTCCATCCTCCCTCCCTACCTTCCTTCCTTCCTTTCCTCCTACTTCTTGTTCTTTTTCTTTCTCCTTCCTTCCTTCCTTCTTTCCTTCCTCCCTTCTTCCTTCCTTCCTTCCATCTGTCCTTCCTTCCTTCCTTCCCTCCCTCCTTCCTCCCTTCCTTCCTTCCTTCCTTTCTCCCTACCTTCCATCCTTCCTTCCTTTCCTCCTACTTCTTGTTCTTTCTTTCTTTCTCCTTCCTTCATTCATCCATCCTTCCTTCCATCTGTCCTTTCTTCCTTCCTTTCTTCCCTCCTTCCTTCCTTCCTTCCTTCTTTCCCTCCTTCCTTCCTTCCTTCCTTCCTTCCATCTGTCCTTCCTTCCTTCCTTCCTCCCTACCTCCCTACCTTCCTTTCCTCCTACTTCTTGTTCTATCTTTCTTTCTCCTTCCTTCATTCCCCCCTTCCATCCTTCCTTCCTGTGCAGAACTGTGAAGAAGCTGCTGCTGAATCTTCATCATCATCTTCATCATCATTTCTTTAAACAAGCTCTTTAAATCTGTTTTATAATAGATGTGATTTTAATAGAAGACGAGGAAACCTTCATTTAATCGTTGGCGCTTTCTCTGAAGACGTTTAATGAGACTCTGAAGCTGCAGATAATGATGATGATGATGATGATGATGATGATGAGGACGATGAAGAGCAGGGAGCCTTTTGATGGAGGACAGGCTTTTAATAATTCTCTTTGATAAACTCATTTCCCTCCTGATCAGACAGCAGAGGCAGAACAATGTGAGAGTGATTTAACGATGATTAAAGAAAACGTGTCAGATTTAAACTGAATACGTTCATCTTCATCATCATCATCATCATCATCATCATCATCATCATCATCATCATCATCATCATCAGTTCATTTCAGTCTTCATCGTATGAAACCCTGAACAGCGTCGATCTCTCTCTCATGTTTCATTTCCGATAGCGCTGACATTTCCTCTATTATCCAGAGACCCTGAACGCATCGTGCCATCTGACAGTAAAACACAATAGCCTTCGTCTCTCCTCCTCATCATCTTCATCATCATCATCATCTTCATCATCATCATCATCAGTTCATTTCAGTCTTCATCGTATGAAACCCTGAACAGCGTCGATCTCTCTCTCATGTTTCATTTCCGATAGCGCTGACATTTCCTCTATTATCCAGAGACCCTGAACGCATCGTGCCATCTGACAGTAAAACACAATAGCCTTCGTCTCTCCTCCTCATCATCTTCATCATCATCATCATCTTCATCATCATCATCGGTTCATTTCAGTCTTCATCGTATGAAACCCTGAACAGCGTCGATCTCTCTCTCATGTTTCATTTCTTATAGCGCCGACATTTCCTCTATTATCCAGAGACCCTGAACGCATCGTGCCGTCTGACAGTAAAACACAGCATGTAGATTATAACTAAATGATTTTTGCCTGTAGGGGGCGCTGTGCACTGAGATGAATTACCTGCCTAGTTCAGGGGAGTCAAACATGCGGCCCATGGGCCAGAACCGGCCCGTCGAGGGATCCAATGTGGCCCACTTTCCTTTCTGTCATCCTGTCTTCCTTCCTTCCTTCCTTCCTTCCTTCCTTCCTTCCTTCCTTCCTTCCTCCCTTTCTTTCTTCCTTCCTTCCTTTCTTCCTTCTGTCCTTCCTCCCTCCCTTTCTTTCTTTCTTTTTTCCTTCTTTCCTTCCTGTCTTCTTTTCCTTCCTTCCTTCCTTCCTTCCTTCCTTTCTTCATTCCTTCCATCTGTCCTTCCTTTTTCCTTCTGTCCTTCCTCCCTCCCTTCCTTTCTTTCTTTTTTCTTTCTTCTGTCTTCTTTTCCTTCCTTCCTTCCTCCCTTTCTTTCTTCCTTCCTTCCTTTCTTCCTTCTGTCCTTCCTCCCTCCCTCCCTTTCTTTCTTTTTTCCTTCTTTCCTTCCTGTCTTCTTTCCTTCCTTCCTTCCTTTCTTCATTCCTTCCATCTGTCCTTCCTTTTTCCTTCTGTCCTTCCTCCCTCCCTTCCTTTCTTTCTTTTTTCTTTCTTCTGTCTTCTTTTCCTTCCTTCCTTCCTCCCTTTCTTTCTTCCTTCCTTCCTTTCTTCCTTCTGTCCTTCCTCCCTCCCTCCCTTTCTTTCTTTTTTCCTTCTTTCCTTCCTGTCTTCTTTTCCTTCCTTCCTTCCCTCCTTCCTTCCTTCCTTCCTTCCTTCCTTCCTTCCTTTCTTCATTCCTTCCATCTGTCCTTCCCTTTTCCTTCTGTCCTTCCTCCCTCCCTTCCTTTCTTTCTTTTTTCTTTCTTCTGTCTTCTTTTCCTTCCTTCCTTCCTCCCTTTCTTTCTTCCTTCCTTC
>NC_070584.1:34858743-34859993 GCF_027409825.1 Scomber japonicus
TATTAATAATCTCTCCTCTGCAGACCCGTCCTGCTGCGCTGTGGTTCCCGGTCAGGAGACGCTGTTAGAGATCAGTAAAGGCCGATCAGGACTCGGACTCAGTATCGTGGGAGGACGAGACACACAGCTGGTACGAGTCACATGATCAGATACGACTCAGTGATTGGCTGATTGTGTTTTAACCTTCCTGTCGTCCTCCCGGGTCAAATTGACCCCGTCTGTTTTGACTGTTCCTTCCTTCCTTCCATCTGTCCTTCCTTCCTTCTTTCCTTTCTTCCTTTCCTACCTTCCTTCCTTCCATCCTTGCTTCCCCCTCCCTCCCTCCCTCCCTTCTTTCCTTTCCTCTTTTCCTACCTTCCTTTCCTCTTTTCCTACCTTCCTTTCTTCCATCCTTCCTTCCTTCCCTCCTTCCTCCCTTCCATCCTTCCTTGTTCCTCCCTCCCTTTCTCTTTTCCTACCTCCCTTCCCTCCTTCCCTCCCTCCCTTCCTTCCATCCTCTTTTCCTTCCTCCCTTCCATCCTCCCTCCCTTCCTTCTTCCTTCTCCACCAGGACGCCATACTCATATTTCTTCTCTAGTTTCTGAGCTTTATTTTGAAGGGATACTTTTTGTCTCCTCCAGGACGCCATAGTGATCCACGAGGTTTATGAAGAAGGAGCTGCAGCCAGAGACGGACGACTGTGGGCCGGAGATCAGATCCTGGAGGTAAACACTCTGACTGATGTTATATTATATTTAGGGCTGTTAAACGATTAATTTTTTAAATCGAGATTAATCGCAGAGTTTCCATAGTTGATCGAGATTAATCGCGTTTTGAATGTCATGTTTAAAATCCTGTTATTTTCCATTTGAAGGCAGTTTTAAGCCCATAATGTAAAGCATTTCTTACCAGAGTGTCTTAACTGGGAATCAATCACGGCTCTGCTGCGACTCCCACACTCCAAAATGGTCCTTTGGTGGAGCTGAGGCTGGCTTGGCTGCACCTGGGTGTTTAGCGTGGAGGTGCTAACTCAAACTCCACGTACTCCGGTGGTAGTTAAACTCCGTTTGACACAGGTTGCATTTTACTTTTGACTTGTCAACTGAAGCGTCTGGAAGTGTTTTAAAGTTAAACAAGCCGTTCAAAAGTCCAGTAGCTCTCTTACTTTCCATCAGCGCGGTAGGTTTACTGCAGGAGGCCACTTCAAAGCATAGCGCTACAGCTAGAGGAGCCGTCTACGGGGGAGGAGAAGGGACAAAAAGGCTTGACAC